>NW_019386711.1:0-22807 GCF_000671375.1 Centruroides sculpturatus | reverse complement strand
TTACAACATACGTATTTAGACAGCAGCCCACCGGTGGCGGTTGGCATCCTTGAACACTGTCGTGGGTTCGCACCTGACACGAGGTTACGTGGAGTTTTAGTGTGAACCCACAACCGGATAAAGAGATGCCAACTCGTTGGTCAGGTGCAAACCCACGATCAGATAGAGGCCAACATGATACTCATTTGTCAAGGAAAATGGATACAAATGGCTGCGAAATTTAGTCTTTAACGTGAAAAACGTTAAATTTATTGTAAATTTATCTATTGTTCTTAACAATATTTTCTTCTATTGGTTAAATTGATGTAAATTGTATGGACAATCGCCTAGAGAAATTTGTATTGAAAGTAATTTGCATTACAAATCTACGTTGTTTATTCTACTTTTTCTTATTTAGATAATGAAATGGCCGAATAAATAAATAAAATAAAATAATCAAGTAAAAAGAACAACTTGCTATTTTGTATTATTTTTTAAATATATATATTTTTAACTTAGTTCGAATGTGAAGACGTTAAACAGCATTAAGAATACTTACAGAGTTAATTCTACTAGTTTCCATAGTTTCAACATTAATTTAGTTTTAATTTATAAAAAGAATTACTTTCTAATTTATCAAAGATTTATCTTATATTGTCATTTCGCATAATCTCATTAATTTTACAGACTTGAGTTTAAAGAAACAATAATTATTCTTATCATAATTGATGATAAAGTGGATTGTGCTGTAGTAAAGTTGTTTTTTTTTTTTAAAGTAGAATTGTCATATAGGATTTTAAAATGTCTATTTGAGGTGTCGAATTCACGGTAGCTTCAACGTTTAGAAACTTTATTTGATAACAAACAGGGCTTATCAAAGGGCACTACTTGTCAAGGGTCTCAAATTCATGACGGCATCAAAATTTGGCGGTTTAACTTACTAAAAAAATTTTTTTAAAGATTTTTTAATCGTGTTTTTGCATTAATTCATTTCGAAATAGAGTCAAACCTCTGACAACGGCCACTGACGGAAGCATAAAGAAGGGCCGTTGTTTTTACGCATTTTTGTTCAAAGAAAAAATGTTTCTGAAAAAAACGGTCGCTGTTTACAGATGGTCGTTTATTGGAGATTCTACTGTTAACGAAAAACTCCTAAAATAAAAAATGGCCTCTCTTTCTCAATTACTAAAATTATTTACTTAAGAAATTAGTATATTACGGGTTTACATTTACTGGTTTAACTGGCAAATTAACATTAAAAAATTCAATTTTGTACACTAATTTACTTATAAATTTATAAGTAAATTAAATATTATTGCATCTTTAAGATTAATATAAAAAAATAAATACAGAAGAAAATTACACGATTATGTGAACTTTAGTAATTACTCAATGGTCACGGATAGCTAAACTGCTGCCATCATCCATAACCAGAACGTGACATCGCTCCATCTCCTCCTCATTTCTCGCACGCATGAACAAATGGAAGCCAAAAATAACTTCAAATATCTTCAAATATACTTTTGTATCTGATATTTATTAAGATTCGTATAAAACAGGAACCATCAACTGGCAAAACACGAAATCTGCCCATCACTTAACTGCCCCCACTTATCGGTAGTATTAAGCACGTGGCATCACTTTCATTCGCATTTATCAAAGTAATTTCGATTGTGTTTCGTGACGAATTTGTTCCTCCCAACACGCACAAACTTTTCTCTTAACGTAACATTTAACCAAGTGACTATAAATAAGAAATTTTGGCATTAAGTGACGCCACGATAAGTCGAGGATTAGACATAATGAAGCTGGATAAAAACCGGTTAATCTGAGATTACAGGGGATGATGCGGATTATCTAGAATTCTTATAAGTTGTATCTAATTAAAATGATTTCGATCGGATTTATGTAAGATGCCACTTGAATGTCATCTTTAATTTTCTTTTAGGATTTTGAATTCTACAAGCAAATTAAAGGTAAGTTCTGGAATATCCTACTTAACTAAGATGCTTATATTATGTTCTAGAAGCATATTGGATTGGATAGTAGGATAACGTCACAGGGGATGTCTACCAGGAGGACTTTCTATGGAAAATTGGCCCCTATTTAAGTGTTAATCTACAAATACACAAATTACATAGTAGAGTGACCATTCTTTCAAGATTTCTCCCCTTTTACACATGTAAATTCTTCTGATACGAATAAAAATTTTAAACAGTTACAAATTGTTTGATAATTTATTTACACAATGAAGACCCTTAAGAAAGTGATGTAATTTAACTATATGGTCCTGTAGTGTTAGAAAAGACTAATTATAAAGATTTTAATCTACTTTATGTGTCTTTTAACTATTGGTAATTTTTTATTAATTAATAAACAGGGGCCAGTTTCACATAGAAAGTCTGTCCGGGTGGNAAAAATGAAATATGCAAAGAACATATATAGAAACTGGCTTACTGATTCACACCTGGATGCCGTTTTACGAGTAGCATGTACAAGTTACAAGTCTGATTTAAATGAATCGACGGCCAGATGGACGAGCGGTCAAGGTGGCAGCTTACCGCTGTAGGGGACTCGGGATCGGATCCGGTCGGGTCATGGAATCCCCCAGGAATTTTTCGGGGCGTGGTCCGTTCGGATATGTCGGGCCCCGTCCCTCACCACCCGGCCGCACCATTGTGGACCTGGCCAAACCCATAATGGGCCTCTTAATCATTAAATTTTTTTTTTATACTCTTTCCGCCCTGCTGGCACTAAGAGGGCCTAAGAGGCCCTCTTAGTGCCAGCAGGGCGGAAAGAGTATAAAAAAAAAATTTTAATGAAATTGTGAAAAAATGTTCGCAATATCAACAATCACACTAAATTTCTAGAGTAAGTGAAGAAATTAAGTAAGTTTTTTATTATAATTGTTATGTTGCGGCCCACGTGTAATAGCTATCATGTGCATGTGGCCCGAGGAAAAAAAAAACGTTGAGTATGGTGGATCTAAACAGATGATGAAAATAATATTGACATCGGTATGTTTTATCGCCAGTAGCCACTGTGGATAAAACCACTGAACACTGGTAGTTGGTCATGGGTTCGTAACTCACCAACTGGACGATCATGCGGCTTCTTTCAGGTTTTATTTGCGTGTTTAACCTAACCTATACTATACCAGTTTCTCATAGAAAGTCCTTCACACCTCTTCAGACCACCTCTTCATAGATCATCCATGTGTCCTGTTGCCTTATCCTAAACGTTCTGTTAAATACAGGGGGGGGATGTTTCTTCATCTACAGAGTACTTTGAGTAAATTCAGAGGTCCTTAACATTCAAATACACTTAGATATATTTCTTTGTATTCGCGATATGGGTATCACCATCATCTTGAATATCACTTGTTAATTTCGAATATCTAGTCTATCAAATAAGAAAAACGTAGCCTACAAAGGTGCAATGGAAATTGAAGGAAACTATATTGAACACATCCTTGGAAGAGATGCACATTTTGTTTGCATATAAATCTGATTTTTATCAATGCAAATTTTTCGGATACTCTGCATAAAATTTCATTAATTTGTTTGTTTTATTTGATTGCGGCAACTCCCTGGACGATCTGCCGAGTGTGGTGTACTTCAAGGAGATATTTTACGGAAAACTGGCTTGTATTTAAGTGTTACAAACATGTATAAAACTCGGAAAATTCCACCTGACCAGTTCATTGGTGAGGCGCGAACCCGCAACCAACTACAAGTGTTTAGAGGTGTTATCCACTCACCAATAATGGGAGATAGTAACAAAACATGGTGAGTATCTTGGTTAAATAAATTACACAGATAATAAATAAATAATAAAAATTAAGCATTAAATAAGTTCAATATTTAAAGAACAAAAGAGAAATTTCTATTAAAAATATTTTTATTAATTGAAGCGTGTTTTAAATTTCATAGTTCGGGGGACAAATATACAGTTGTTAGGCTGCAATTTTCAAAAATTGCACACCTATAAATTTCCCTTGGCATCCATCTGTATAGCTGTCTGTCCTTTCTTAATCTCGAAAATGGAGTTATATAGATAAAAGTCGAGACNCCACGTATCGCGTTGCCTCATACAAATACGTAAAACCTAAACCATGCAGATGATTCTTAAATTTGAAACAATACCGTGTTTAAAAAAGCCATCAACAAGTTACGTAACTTTCCCGGCTGTTAAGATTTTATTTAAAAAATAACTTTTATATTATTAACCATACTATTAATAAATTAAATTGTATGTGGCGCCATCTGTTAAAAAATTTTATTATAACAGAGAAAATATCTTAATTTTGAGGGCAAGGATGAGTTTTATAAAAAAAATTGTAAATTTTAATAACGAGTAAAGTCTTCATTAAGTTCGACTCCACTCGAGATACGACACGTGACCGCCTCTATCTCCCCACCTCTTGACCTATAACCTCAAAATATAACAGTATTAATGCTCCTTATACACAAACTACCATGCCCAATTTCATTGCATCAGGTATTAAATTAAATAGATACATAATTAAATAGATACATCATTTTTTTTTTTTACCTTTTTGGGTTCAGAGGTGTCAAAACATCACAATTCCAAGAACCCGGAGGGTCAAACATGACACAATTACAATAATATATTATAACAGTCGGAAATGTAACCCACTTTACGTTAAAATGGTTAGAAAAGTAAAAAAAAAAGTAAAAATTTGAGAGGACTACAATACTTTTTTGTGTAATTACGTAAATAACAGAGGAGAAAGTAAAGTGAAGAATTTCTACTGTTATCTATGTAAAAATGTAATTTTTTAAAATAATTTTATTGATTAAATTTAGTAAATTTATCTTATAAACCAGCGTAAGGCTTACATTTCTGATAAATTTAACAATTATTATGAATAATAACTGATCTTATAATTTTATTTTAAATATTTTTTATTGAAGGTAACACGATAAGATAATTTCTTTATTTCTATTTTTTTTAAGTAGATAGTGTTTTTGATTAATTGCTTTGAANTTCAAAAAAGATCGGCGTATAGTTATTAATATGCGAATTAAATAATTCTGTTTTAAAATGTAGATTATTTTCTGTAATCAATATTTAAAAATTGCACACCTATAAATTTCCCTTGGCATCCATCTGTATAGCTGTCTGTCCTTTCTTAATCTCGAAAATGGAGTTATATAGATAAAAGTCGAGACCAGATACGGCATGGTACGTTATTTCAATTCAAAAAATTTCCTCCTGAAAGGAGTTAGATAGATGACCGATCTCTTCCCATCTTCTTCGTCACACTTCTGTTCAAATAAACACGAAACTAACAGAATTATAACAGTATAATCTACATAAAAGTATATAATTAAGTTATTCGTAAAGAATTTTTAAATCGATAATGAAGCATGCAAATCTATCAATGAGTTCACTATGAAATTTGAGTTTTAAAACAATTTTTTTAAAATAATTAACGAACTTATTGAATTAATGAAATTAATAAATTCCTTTCTATTATAATTAATAGAAAGGAGCAATTAGAAGCTCTCTTAAATTAGTCGTGCATCCAGTGTTTTAATAAAGTAATGGAGAAGTCGTTTACGCGTACATGCAAGAAAAATTTAGTAAATTCAGATAAAATAAAGCAAATTTGTCAGTTTTTTTTAAACCCAAAATTATTTTTCCCATTTAAAATAAGGTTTAAATATAAAAGTTGAACTAATTATTTAGCAGAGATGACTGGCTTTCGCGGTTACACTGCTACAATCCCTGCCTTTTTGATTAATTAGAATGACTATCAATATAGTGAAATCTCAAGAGACTGAACTATATCAAGACCTCGCTTTATACGTAAAGAATAGCAGAGGATCTAGAAAATTGTTCACTATATCGGATGGTTACTATAACAATAGTATGCTTATATTATAATTTTAATCTCAGCCCTCCATAAGAAAGCACCCACAAGTAGCCGAGTGAATAACACTATTGAAGTTGTCGTGGGTTCGAGCCCGACCAATAGGCTGGTCACGGCTTTTCTTTAATAACACTTAAATAGGAACCAGTTTTCATAAAAATTCCTCCCGGGAGGCACTCCATTTTGGCAGATCTTCATTGGCCCGTTATGGCTTCACCGGGGCTCATGCAAATTTGAATTATGGGACCCCCGTGAACAGTGTTAACGTCAGACATTTTTATTCGGGGGAATGTTTTGTGGAAAATATTTTCTTATAAAAGATTGTTTTTGACCCCCCCTATTGGTGTGGGCCCCAGTCAAATTGCCCTTTTTTCCCATAGAATAAAGCGTCAGTCATGTGTTGAGTTGCCTAATCCTACGTCTTACGAGCTCCAACTGCATATATTTTTACTCTTTTAAAATAAACGGATGCATTTTTTCATAAATTTTTGCTAAGTAATAAACACTATACTTGATTCATAAGCGAGATATTCAATAGTTTTTAGCATATTCTATGTTAAATAATTCATATGGCATTAAATATTCCCTGGCAGCTTACATCAGAGGAGTTTAAAAGTGTTTTTGAATGAGGAAAAGAAAAAATCACTCAACCAAAATTCAGTAAATAGAATTTGAAATTAAAAAAAGAGAAAAGAAAATAGGTAATTTACTTAAATAATGGTGAAACTTGACTCCTTCGTAAACGTTCATGTGGGGGTGACGAGCGTATATTTAAATCAGACAGTGAAAGAAATTCGATAGTTTCAAAATGCAAATAACTTAGTCTATCAGTCTTAATCAAACAATCTTAATTTACAAGTACAATGAGTTAAAACGAATATCAATCAAAATATTCTATAATTTTATGAATAAACGAGTATTAAATATGTCCTCATCCCTCACCATACAATCTCCATCAACGAGGGCCTGACCATCCCCTCGTTGAGAATGGAAAAAAAGACCCTTTAGTGTCCACAATAAGGAGGGATTTTAAAAAATTTAACCTGATTGGCTGAACACTATAGTCTAAAGCAAGAAGGGCTGGACTTGTTTGTGTATCCCTGAACTATAATATATATAACAGGTTCTTTCCCTCCACCAAACAATGATGTGTAAGAACACGAGGCCCTATGCTATGCACTTACAACAAGAGGCCCTAAGCTATACTCATAACACAAGGTGCAAGTTATAGTTTTTATAACTTATAAGAGAATTCTGTTCTGGAAGGTGACAGTATTTTGCGTTTAACTCGAGAAACCAGCCCGAAAGTTAGTTAACCTTTAGAAAGATTGGGATATTCACACAAGATACGGTTAACTGACTTTTGAGCCAGAATGTATATTAAATACAAAAATAATATAATGTTTAAAATATTTATACGAAAGATCACCGTATTTTTGACGGAAAACAAATGTGAAGTGCGAATTAATTTTTGACGTATTGACTTTATCTGTAATTATTTCGATAATGGCAAAACCTTTCAAGTTAATACTAAGTTAGTTGCTTAGACGGACAAACAAACGAACGATCAATGTCATTGGCAATAATTGACGCTATCGTATTGATACGGTGAATGCTTTTAATGATAAGGAGGATATAATTAAGTAGGCGATCAACTGCACTTTTCAATTTAATTTAATCTCTAGTTGTCATCACTCGAATTTTCCTTGAAATATGAAAAGATAATTCCGCTTTCAAATAGTATTTTCTTTATTCTTTTTCACTAATTTGTCTGTTTTTGAATTTTGCTATTAATTATTTTATTAAATCCTTCATTACTTTTTAAAATTTGAATTTTAAATGCAGTTATATTGAAATTTCAATAGCATCTAAGGCTAAACGTCTCTCGTTTCACAGGTCTCAAGAACTCGGAATTGTTTACGATGATGACGATTGGGAATAATGATAATGAAGATTTCAAACTAAACACTTGAACGATCTGCCAAGGGGGAGTGCATCCCGAGAGGGGAAACTGGACCCTATTTAGTTGTTAGACACGTAGAAAAATGGAAACATTAAGAACGGGCAAATTGTTGGCGCGGTGTGAACCCACAACTTATAGGAAACTGATCCTATTTAGGTGATAGACACACGAAGAAAATCCGTTGGTAAGGCACGAACTCATGACTAACCAGTTTTCAATGGTTTTATCCACTCTGCCACTAGTGGGAAGTAATATAAAAGACATGCAATACATAATTAACTCCCAAGGGAGTTGAAGTGTCACGTGGTCAGTGAACAGCCGTACTGAACGAATTGGTACCACGTGACACTCCCAAAACGTTCTCGTTACTACTTGCATGACTCGAAATTAGGCATTTAGCAAGACTTCTTAATTACATACTGACCGATGTGTTAATATATTATTGTTTATTGTAGTTAACTCCGAACAATAGACACTGACGACAACGTAAAAAAGTGAGCTGTTGTTTGGGGGTTATTTTGTATGCATTGCTGAAAAAATGGTTGTTGTATAGAGCTGGCTGTTGTTGGGCGGAGGCCATTATTCGAGGTTCGACCGTGTTAAAATTAATTAAATGCAGTTTTAAATGCATTCAAATAGAAAAAATAACGAAAACAGTTCATTAAAATATGGAAATTAAACAGGAAAATCAAAGAATATTAAATGTATTGATTAACATTGATTAAGTCGTGACACGATGATAAAGAGACTGCTTTACAAAGAGGAGAAATATCGAATTTAAATGAAATATAAACAAATAAATCTTAAAAAAAAGTGAAATCAATAACGTTCGTTACTAAAATATAACAAAAGAAATTAAATAGATTACATGGCTTAAGGAAAATAACGATTTCTCCTACGAAAAACTAACAAGTTGGCTGAAGGGATGACTCAAAAATCAATTAACCTTAAGATTATACAATAGAAACCAATTAACATTCTTCTAACCGGCTTGAAAAACCACTTTTAGAATAAACTTAAAATACTGTATGGTTGGTTAACTGATTTTTGGACCACCCTGTATTCCAGAAGTATTTCATTGTTCTCTTACTTCTTACAAGAAAAATTTATAAAGGAGGTGAAAATGAGTTGTATGAATAAAATGAATGAAAAGTCTAATTTTTATTTATTTCTTTCGTTTATTTTGCAATTTTCATTTATATAATGATTAAATATGGCTGTAAACGACGAATTTATAAGCGAAAATCTGCCAAACAGTGAACTAACTCTCTAATTTCAAGAATTAATAAAATAAAAAATAACATATAAAATAAAATAAATACACAAAAAATGCCTCTAAGTAAAAGGGCAGGTGTGGGCTAAGAATTTCTGTGTTTTAGTTTTTCTTTTATGTAGGATTTCCATGCGGAAGCTAGTCCATCTGCGTCCCTGGCATTAATACAACCATCCTTTAATTTACTTTTATAGATTTCAATTTTTTTTTCTTTGTGCATTGATAATGATGGGGAATGCGTAACTCTGAGGACAGTCACTTCATCCCATTTAACCACAGAGTCCTCTGCTTGTGCCATACAGGATAAAACTGTATTGCAGTGCTCTTTGTTAATGTCATATTTGTGCTCCTTAATTCTGGTAGCTAAATTCCTTCTTGTGACCCCAATATAGTCCTTCTTAATTCCTGATTTTCAAATGGAATTTTATATACGCCCGCCTTTTCTTCATTTTTAATCATGTCTTTATCATTTCTTAAAATACTGTATAAATTAGGCGCTCTTTTGAAAACTATTTTTGAGTGTTTTCTGTCCAATAATTGTTTCATGATTTACTTGATGTTTCGATTATAACTGAACTTGGAGATTTTAAAATGATTTGTTTGGGTTATTATATTGCCTCCTTCATATTTTTAAACAAGGAGTATTGGGATGTTTATTCAAAATCTCAACACACGTATGACAAGGGTGCATTGTCTCACTATTTTTATTTTAGCTATGACTTCATCATGAGGAAATTATGAGTGAGATTAATTTAGGTATGGTTTATTTGGTTATGTCAATGTGACACATTGCTGATGGGGAGGATGCCTCCAGGGAGGACTTTTATAGGAAACCGGTCTTTATTTAGGTGTTACAGATAAGAAGAAAACTACATGGCCAGCCCATAGGCTGGCATGAACTCATGACCAACTACCAGTGTTCAGTAATTTTATCCACTCAGCCACTGGTGAGCCATGAATTTAGATTCCCATATAAAAGGTCAAGGTGGCAGCTTACCGCTCTGGGGACCCAGGGTCCTTCCAGATATGTCAGGTTCTCACCACCTGGCCGCTCCATTGCGGACCTGGCTGAATCTATAATGGTCTTGCTAAAAGAGTACCTCTTAGACATATAGGGCGAAAAGAGAAAAAAAAACGAACATCAAACACTAATCTGCCAACCAAATTTCGCGAAAAATGGACCAAATATTTAAACTCTGCACCCTCGAAAATCAATAATAATGATATAATAAAGAATAATAATGCTGTGTTATAATTATATTACTATATTTATATTTCATTAATATTCTTCTATTTCAGTTATATTTACGTAAGAAACTTTATAGAAAATAATAAAATACCTCCATAACATCAGCAATGATTTTCCATTGATCTTGATTTAAATCAACACCTGTTGGATTGTGTCCACAAACGTGCAAAAGAATTATGGATTTTTCAGGAGCATTCTGTAATAAATCTTATGTGATACATATTTGTATAATTTACTATTACAGTATTTTAATTTTAGAAAATTATATATACTTGTAAATCTTCTTTCATTCCTTTAAGATCAAGTCCTTTAGAAACAGAATCCCAATAACGATATCTTTTAATATCTTGAAATCCAGCCAGAGGAAAAACAATATGATGGCTAGCTAAGATTTGAACATAATTTCTTAATATTTTAATACTGTATTTAAAATATTTTTAAAATTTCTTACGCCAGGAAGGCTCTGACATGTAAAATGTTCTGTAATTTAGACATTTTGTCAGAAACTCTGCACCCATCCTTAAGGCCCCGGTTCCACTTACGGTTTGAATACCTAAAACCTATATAATTACATTTTTGTTTATTTATTTAAATTATTTTAAGTTTTAGCTATGATATGAAACTTACAGTGGTTCTTAATTTATCAGATAAAACATTTCTTTTATTAATAATACAGTCAAATTTCGGGTTTCGAACTTAATTCGTTCTAAAAATTGTTCGAAAACCGATTTGTTCTCAAACCCAAATTTTCCCATATGAAACAATATAATATGAATTAAACCGTTTTTGACTCCAATAACAGTTTTTTTTTAACATTTTTAGCCGTACTTCATGCATAAAACGCAATATAATATTGTCTATCTATAGCCATTATATATAAAACAAAATGTTCCGTCACTGCCAACAGAAACCATCACTTTTTATGTTTGGTTTAAGTTATGGCAACGCAACACTTGGGCGATCTGCCTAGGGGAGTATCTTTTTAAGGGTAACTGGCCGCTATTCAGGCATTACAGACATGGAGGAAATCCGGAAAACTCCACGTGGTCAGCCCGTCCTGATAAGGCACGAACCCATAACCGAACGCCCAGTGTTCAAGGAACGGAACCGTTCGGCCACCATCACTTTAAAAAAAAGAAAGTGATATAGAGACTCGACTCTGCCTGGATGAAATATAACCAAATCAAGTTTCAGTTTCGGTGTAAAAACCAGAGTTTTAATTATTATTATATTATTTTTAGTTTTAATTAACTGGCTACCTAATATTAATAAATATTAAGTTAAGNTCAAACCTCTGACAACGGCCACTGACGGAAGCATAAAGAAGGGCCGTTGTTTTTACGCATTTTTGTTCAAAGAAAAAATGTTTCTGAAAAAAACGGTCGCTGTTTACAGATGGTCGTTTATTGGAGATTCTACTGTTAACGAAAAGTTCCTAAAATAAAAAAAATGGCCTCTCTTTCTCCATTACTAAAATTATTTACTTAAGAAATTAGTATATTACGGGTTTACACTTTCTGGTTTAACTGGCAAATTAACATTAAAAAATTCAATTTTGTACACTAATTTACTTATAAATTTATAAGTAAATTAAATATTATTGCATCTTTAAGATTAATATAAAAAAATAAATACAGAAGAAAATTACACGATTATGTGAACTTTAGTAATTACTCAATGGTCACGGATAGCTAAACTGCTGCCATCATCCATAACCAGAACGTGACATCGCTCCATCTCCTCCTCATTTCTCGCACGCATGAACAAATGGAAGCCAAAAATAACTTCAAATATCTTCAAATATACTTTTGTATCTGATATTTATTAAGATTCGTATAAAACAGGAACCATCAACTGGCAAAACACGAAATCTGCCCATCACTTAACTGCCCCCACTTATCGGTAGTATTAAGCACGTGGCATCACTTTCATTCGCATTTATCAAAGTAATTTCGATTGTGTTTCGTGACGAATTTGTTCCTCCCAACACGCACAAACTTTTCTCTTAACGTAACATTTAACCAAGTGACTATAAATAAGAAATTTTGGCATTAAGTGACGCCACGATAAGTCGAGGATTAGACATAATGAAGCTGGATAAAAACCGGTTAATCTGAGATTACAGGGGATGATGCGGATTATCTAGAATTCTTATAAGTTGTATCTAATTAAAATGATTTCGATCGGATTTATGTAAGATGCCACTTGAATGTCATCTTTAATTTTCTTTTAGGATTTTGAATTCTACA
This sequence comes from Centruroides sculpturatus, assembly GCF_000671375.1. Taxonomy (NCBI): domain Eukaryota; kingdom Metazoa; phylum Arthropoda; class Arachnida; order Scorpiones; family Buthidae; genus Centruroides; species Centruroides sculpturatus. The sequence goes on along the minus strand of NW_019386711.1, from coordinate 10,195 downwards.
AGCAAATTGAAGGTAAGTTCTGGAATATCCTACTTAACTAAGATGCTTATATTATGTTCTAGAAGCATATTGGATTGGATAGTAGGATAATGTCACAGGGGATGTCTACCAGGAGGACTTTCTATGGAAAATTGGCCCCTATTTAAGTGTTAATCTACAAATACACAAATTACATAGTAGAGTGATCATTCTTTCAAGATTTCTCCCCTTTTACACACGTAAATTCTTCTGATACGAATAAAAATTTTAAACAGTTACAAATTGTTTGATAATTTATTTACACAATGAAGACCCTTAAGAAAGTGATGTAATTTAACTATATGGTCCTGTAGTGTTAGAAAAGACTAATTATAAAGATTTTAATCTACTTTATGTGTCTTTTAACTATTGGTAATTTTTTATTAATTAATAAACAGGGGCCAGTTTCACATAGAAAGTCTGTCCGGGTGGCATCCCCTTGGAAGATCGCCCACGTATCGCGTTGCCTCATACAAATACGTAAAACCTAAACCATGCAGATGATTCTTAAATTTGAAACAATACCGTGTTTAAAAAAGCCATCAACAAGTTACGTAACTTTCCCGGCTGTTAAGATTTTATTTAAAAAATAACTTTTATATTATTAACCATACTATTAATAAATTAAATTGTATGTGGCGCCATCTGTTAAAAAATTTTATTATAACAGAGAAAATATCTTAATTTTGAGGGCAAGGATGAGTTTTATAAAAAAAATTGTAAATTTTAATAACGAGTAAAGTCTTCATTAAGTTCGACTCCACTCGAGATACGACACGTGACCGCCTCTATCTCCCCACCTCTTGACCTATAACCTCAAAATATAACAGTATTAATGCTCCTTATACACAAACTACCATGCCCAATTTCATTGCATCAGGTATTAAATTAAATAGATACATAATTAAATAGATACATCATTTTTTTTTTTTACCTTTTTGGGTTCAGAGGTGTCAAAACATCACAATTCCAAGAACCCGGAGGGTCAAACATGACACAATTACAATAATATATTATAACAGTCGGAAATGTAACCCACTTTACGTTAAAATGGTTAGAAAAGTAAAAAAAAAAGTAAAAATTTGAGAGGACTACAATACTTTTTTGTGTAATTACGTAAATAACAGAGGAGAAAGTAAAGTGAAGAATTTCTACTGTTATCTATGTAAAAATGTAATTTTTTAAAATAATTTTATTGATTAAATTTAGTAAATTTATCTTATAAACCAGCGTAAGGCTTACATTTCTGATAAATTTAACAATTATTATGAATAATAACTGATCTTATAATTTTATTTTAAATATTTTTTATTGAAGGTAACACGATAAGATAATTTCTTTATTTCTATTTTTTTTAAGTAGATAGTGTTTTTGATTAATTGCTTTGAAATTTAAAACCAGTTTTCCCTTTTCTTCGCTCTATAATGTATTTATTTGTTTTGTTAATGATGTTTTTTTTTTTTTTGTTCAAAAAGTCCCTTTATTCCCTATTTTTCCCTCTTTAGTTGAGTCTAGGATTCTTAATGCATGCATAAATACCAGAAGTCTGAATGTTTTGAATTATGTCTAAGCTAAACGAAGCAATCTGTTGTGACTGCACGCAAAATAAACGTTACATTTTCTGTTTATCATCAGCGTATTTATTATGAAAATATAAAATATGAAAAGTTATTTTTGAAAAAAATTGCTTGTATTTTAGAATTTATAATGGAGTGCAACACTATCGTCATCGTTATTAGAATAAATTACTTTTTTTCCTGAAGTTTTTGAAACAATTATGAGTTTATTGCATCAAGTCAGCTGTGAAAAGTAGTGTGTGCGTAGTAAAGTGTGCAAAGTAGGCTGTGAACAATAGTGTTGAAAGTAGAGTGTGCAAAATATACTTGTGCATATTAAGGTATGCAAAGTATGGTGCTCATTAAAGCGTGCAATAAAATATTCAAATATAGAAAGTCTTATTTAACTTTTAGAAAAGAACATAACAACGATAAAATCAAAGTTTTTACACTGAATATAACCTTAATACAGTAAAAATCTCTAATATTCATTAATTATACCGTATCAATGTTATGTTCGGCACCGAAGTTTTGATACTGAAGCATGAAAGTTAGTATTAAAAATTTTGATATTAAATCTTTGCGTATATAAAACAAATGACTGCAATAATTTATTAAATATTTCATACAAAAATTCATATACAATAAAACCTGTGTAAGCTGGAATCGCACTGTACGAAATATTTTACCGGTTTGACAGGTTTCCGTTTTGAACAAGTTGTTTTTTAATGTAGAAAATCGCATCGTTTCGAAGAATTTTTCCCGTTTAGGGAAGTTTCCGTTTGAGATCGGATTTACTGTATTTTATCAATGAATAAATTCAGAATATAATTTTAATTTTTTGATTGAGGTTATCATATATAAAAGATGTGATGCAATTTTATGAATTATTATACGGATATTAAGCAAGTAACCTGTAAAATACACTCAAAATTAAGAAAATTATTAATAAATTCCGGCCTTTAAATCACGTGGATATTTCAAAAACCAAGAGCTTAATAGAAAGCTCTTGGTTTTTCAATGACTCCGATTAACTATATTTTGGATATATCTAGAAGGAAATATTCTTGTAGATTCTTTGGGAACATTCTAGAATGGCATTTAAGGGACATTTTAGATCATCCCCACATCAAATTCTTAGTTATAAATTGTAGGTAACAGACACTACTTGTCACTACTTGTCTAATAGATAAAATTACTGAACGCTGGTAGTTAGTCGCGGGTTCGCACCCTATCAACAAGCTGGCCAACTGGAGTTATCTGGATTTTTTTTCTCGTGTCTGACGCCTGAATAGAAGTCAATTTCCCATAGGAAATCCTCCAGGGAGTTGGCAGATCGTTCAACACAAACACTCGGACGATCACACAAATATAGCCTTCACAATTGTCAGCTGACTTTTGGACCACGTTATACAATTGATTTCATGCAAACAACGTCCGACTAGGAGTGATGTAAGGATCTGAAAGGCAGCACCAACATAAATGCAGTCCAAACCTCTAAACAACAACCACCGACGTGAAGATAAAATGCTACATCCGTTGTTTAGAAGTTATTTTGTACACGTTTTTGTTTTAAAAAAAATGAGCGCAATTTAGAGGAAAGCACGCAATATACGGGGAAAACATTATAAAAAGGTTAAAGTGTGATTAACGCTATAAATTATGTAAAACGCAAGCGATTCTCAGTAATTTCCCTTACGAGACACGCAGTTACATAAGAAAACACGAAAGGAATTAAACAACGAAACATAAAATAAAATACAATGGCATAAAGAGAATTTCCAATGGGAATTTCACATTAGAAAAATTGCTATAACGCGACGATATCGGCACGTGCAAGAATGCGCTCGAGAGAGAACGATTAAATTCCATCTTCTTCTTACTCCGGGATGCTGAGAGGATGTCCAGGTGAAAAAATAATTTAAAAAAAACACTTAAATGAAGATCGTTTAGGTGTTACGAATCGGAAAACATATTCTAGAAATGTTTTAGTTAAAGTAGTCGACCGTCTCAATTAGTTGTATGGAAGATGCAGCTCCAGGGGAAGAGTTGGAACGATACTATTGACGGTTGTCATGGTTACAGTTCCGTGACACAAAACCTTTTCTCTCGAGAATCATTACGTCAACCATCTAAGAGAAGTTTCCTTTTTTTTCTGGATAACTTTCGCTCTACAAAAGCGATTATCTACAGATAACATGAGATGATTTCACTTAGATAAACAAGATATCAGTTGAAACTGTAGTTGTCATTTGCTAAATAATAAAAAAGTCGATATATTTGATAAGTTTCAAGTGCACTAAATGACACTTTCTATTTTTGTTTATCTTCAAACTTCACTTTACGTAATTTCTAATATTGATGCTGCTGCATCTTCCGTACTTAAAGTAAATAAATAATTGAATTATGCGCAATTTTGTCAAATTATACAATTATATCTTATGTTTTTACTATAAAATTCTATTTTTTTTAAGTTTTTTAGTAACAAAAATGGTACTTTTCTCGAACACATTACCGAATGCATGAATGATAAGATGATTAACGATGAAGCTTGATGTTAACGCACTTTGAAAAGTTGACTTGACTTATTAATCGATTTTTAATGTAATTATCGATTATCTACAAACGGAAAACAAATATTTAAATACATTTTATGAAAATGTAAAAGAAAATATTTAAATAAAACAAGAAAATTACAATCGATACATCAGCTTCTACTTCGGAAATTATTTGCATTTATTTCATCTCTTTATAAATTATTTTCTGTTTAAATTTATCTTATTTTACTAAATATATATTCTATAACAATTTAATAGATTGCATATAGAAATTTTAGTGAATTGAGTGCAAGTAATTTAGGGATAAGAGAAGGATGCTTTAAGAGGGATGAGGAAAGGATGCTCTCACTTTAAGAAGTGATGTTGCGCGCGCTTTTTTACACTTAAAAACTCGAAAATATAAATTATAATATGTAAAATACGTGGTGTTTCTGTGTGTAACATAATATTTATCATAAAAATAATCATAAATTCTAGATAAGGCTCAGAAGAATGGAAGAGTTGTGATCTCGGCTCTTCGCTTTAAGTATTATAGAAAATCACTTATTTAATTGGATATAACACATTTATACATCTGTATAACTCGGAAAGCATATCAATTCCTCAAAAAAAACAGATTTTTTTGTATAATTTCCTTACTTTTATCGTACAGAAGGTATAAGGTGTAAGTATATAAGCTGCACTTTCAACGTTAAACGCATAAAAATCTAATTATTTCATTAAATTTTCAATAAAAATTTCAAATTTATAAAAATATATTTAATTTAATTTAATTACAGACAAAAATTAATTACAAGACAAGAATATCTTTAATCCAACTCTTCTTTACGGGGCTTAGAAGTACTTACAAAGTTTTATTTATTGACAAAGTATTGTTTACTCAGTTAAAGGAAGGGGAAAAAAGAGGAAGGATCTAAGATTAATTTCTGTTAAAAAAAGAAAAAGAAAAATGGGAGTGAAAATCGTTGTACAGGTTATTTTTAAAGTAATTATAATAATTGCTAAACTGGGATTTAATAAAGATTAAAGAGGAGAGGATGGGCGATGTCCTTAAAATGAAATCTTCGAAATTAAACAGGATTAAGGTTGTTAATTATTAATTCTTAAAACTAGACTTATTGGATTAGAAAGTTCGAATAAAATAATTAAGTGAGATCAAAGTAAAGTCTAAGGATTTAAAAAAATTCACTTGATTTAGCGCATTGTTTAAAGAATATAAATCGACTTTGCACTGATAAATATATAATTATTGTTTGTTTAAATGTTTAAATCGAAATTTTTATATGTAAAGTAATTTTTTAAATAAAAATATTTCATTTTTTTCACTTTTTTTCACTTAAAAAATGAGTTTTTTGTCAAGGAACTTCTCAGTTTTTCATCGCTTAATCTTGATTTTTGTAATGATAATTAAGGTTAATCCATTAAAATTGATTTAATTAGGTAAAAAAATTTTTCATTTAATCAATATTCTGGTAACAATTAAAATATTTTTTTTAAAAATTGGATAATTTTCATATAGAAAATATTCTAGTTTTCATTTATTAATCCTGGTTTTCTTTATGAAAATTAAGGTTAATTGATAAAAAAGTTATAATTTAATTGAGTTAAATCTTTATTAATCGGGTATTTAACTAACAATTTACGAATATATTTGTCAGAAATCGTCAAATAAACAAAGTTATAAGTTAAACAATTGCCCATTTCTCTAAAGAATGCATATTAAGCAATTCTTAAGTGATAATATGTTGAAATATATTGTTAATTGTTTAACGAAACTGAACGATTTAACAATGTATTTAAGCTAAATCTCGAAATCTGTTTTGTAGATTGCACCGTTAAGAGACATTGAGAGCCATTTAACAATGATTATATGAAGAGATAATTGAGTTATCTGCTAAATAAAGGAAGTTATTCGACTTTTAAGATGATCCACTTCAATGAAATGACCTAATTTTCAAGGAACTTAATGCTGTTCAACATGCTAAGAAATGGATAATAAAGTCTCTAGAATCGGGGACAAGCTGTCAATTCTTAGACTCAACCTCAAAAATACACGTAAGAAACCGTTAAGAATGTTAAATAAAACGAATTATTTGACGATTTAACTTAATGAATTTAATTAAAATCCGTTTAGAACCTTGTTACAATTTAAGTAATTCTCCTTCTCTGGAGTAGAAAGAGTAGAAAGTCATTTAAATATCCTCTTTTTCTGGAGCAGAGGGAGGAATGAGGTATGATAACAGATGTCTAATGCTGAAAACACTGAGTTTAATTGATAAAAATTATGATTAATCGGTTATTTTAATAATAATTTATGAATGTTGAGTGAACAGAAACATATTTATCAAGTTTAATGCGTTATTATAACTCTATTCGATAAGTTTGCCTTGGAATTTAACGTTATGGTAAGCACCATACTGATGATTTTTATGAGGAAGGAGGAAGAGGAGGGCCTTGCTAGGTAATTTTTATGATAAAAAGTTCCCATAGAAGAGGTATTTGCTGGCCTGAATTGTACTCCAGAACTTAGATTTCGTTCCATAAAGATATCTCGAATATAGAGTATATTAGACCAAAACAAAGAATCTGTAGGAGCTTAGTCCTCTATATAGTGTGACATATTCACTGTTACGAGATNAAGCAGTAATGGGCAACTTGTCAGAATGCCATTAGAGTCATTGGCAGGACATTTGCTCTACTCTTAATAATCTCGCTAACTTCGGCACATAAATCAACATTTTTATTATCTACCAGAGACCTACACACGCAGAAAAATAAGCAAAATTATAATAAAATAAGGCCATAAAATAGCATAATTTTTAATTAATTATTAAATTTCCTTGATTAATTACGTATCTAAAGCATCAGATGTAACTTAAGAAAGTCGTCTGCTGATGGGAATTTTTTGTTATTTATGTGTTAGAAACTTATAAAATTAATATTAAAACAATATATTATGCTCAATTAATATATTTTTTAAGTAATTTCTGATTTTTCCGATTAATTATTCAGTTTAAACGTTAATAAAAAGCCTCAACTAGTTGTTTCCTTATGGGGGAAATCTGCTAATCTTTTGACACAGGAAGCTTCAGATTCGGCATAAAATCATAAAACGTAAGCTGTATTAATTAATAAAAATCAAATTTTGTTTATCTTTTAAATAAATTTTAATTTTTTTATGATTAATTATATATTTAAACATTAGACAAAGGTTAAACTAGTTTGCTCTTGTTATGACTTTAACACTGAAATCTTATAAAATTAGCATAAAAATAAGAGAGTAATATTGTAAAACAATTTATAAAAGTAAAAATAATTTATTTATTGTATAATAATTGTCAATTTTTCCTGATTAATTATGCGTAGTTAAAATATCAGAAGCTTGATGCCATTTTCTGGTAAGAATCTATTATTATTTCTACACTATAAAATTAATATTAAAAAATACTAAAAAATGTATCATTTAATATAATATATTATATAAATTTTTCCTTATTTAGTGCGCTCTTTATGACGCCTTTTAAATACTTAAAAGTTTAAGAGAATTGTCTTTTAAAATAATTACTTTTAAAATAAACTTATTAATTTTTCATACAAATAAATTTTAAAAATTAACTTTAAAACTATTTATTTATCATAAATAAACAAAAATTTACTTTTAAACTAAAAAGAAATTTATAAATTAAAATATGAAACTATTTACATATTACATATTAATAAACTTGTAATTATAAATTCACTTAATCAGTTATAAAAGTCATAATAAATGTATTAAAATATTTTTAAAATTATTAAAAAATTTAGAATAATTCCTTACTAAATTTTATTTAAGAAAATATACATAAAATGAATTTATATTATTATTATTATTATTAAAATATTGTTTAAAATAACAGAAAAATAATTAGATTTAACTCTAAATACGCGAAAATAACGTTCGAATAATTAAGAAATTGCTGATAAAGGAAGAAAAATCGCCTTTAGGAAGGATAAAGAAAGGAGTTTGAACAATTAACCGATTTTTCTTTATAATTAATATAAAAGTGACAGGTATATAAAACGGAGAAATCACCCACGACCAGTTTGACACACACACTTTTCCCTTATTTACCGAATTATCTATATAAATTACAATTAAAATATTAATAAATTCCTCCCTCCTACTCCTTCTCCGAGTAAGTTAAGCGAATATAAAACTAGATCTAGGTGAGATATGTGTGTTAAGGTTACACAGAACAGGAGGGTAAGAAAGAAAGAAAAAAAAAATAGGATGGTGCTACTCACCCGCATATAAGATCCTTTCCATCTACAAATATTTAAAGGTCTATCAAAGGGAATGAACGATGTCGGTTATCATTCGATAAAGGTTTTTGAAATGGAATAATGCTTGTTGCGTGTGAGCTTTAAAAGTGAACTAAACAAGCGGGGAGAACCGCAACACGTTAAACCACACGCCTGAATTTCCGAGTGGCGCTCGTCTCTGTGACGTAACACGGCTTGGCCAGACTGTACACGTAAAATGCGCTATCCTACCTGTTCTCTTACCTGGCCACATCGATTTATTATTAAGAGTTTAAACGTCACGTTTCATCCGTTTTTTTCATATTCAACTATTTTCTGCGCTACTTTATATCTCGATTTCTTAAATTATCTTCCATGTTTATCCTGTTTTTTAAGGTTTTGGGGTGGGGTACGCCATGCGATAGTGGGAAAAAAGAATAGGAGAGGGATCTAGAAATTTCGTGGAGGTTTGACACTTCATGGAAATGACGTACGAACGATTTATCCAATAATCAATATTACTTATGTTGTTCGCTTGCTTTAGTTATAAATCATACATTAGCTCCGTTTAATAGACAATACCTCCGCCCAAAATATTACATTTTAAGGAATAATTAAGCAATTTATTTACGTATTTCCGTATTAATTAGCAAAGATTCTACGCTCAATTACTCGTGTAAATTATACTTTTATCTTCTGTTTTTGATGGATAATCATTCCGAATGGTAGAATATTAAATAAATTTTGAAATTATTTGTTACTGGGTGTAATAATTACATATATTAAAAGTAAATTTCCTCTTTATCTCATAGTATGTGGGAGATATAAAGGAGTGTCCACATATTTGTGACTCCATCCCACCTCTCTTAGTATAATTGTACGAGTAAGATGATATTTATAGTTTTCAATAAGTGATTTTATTAAGTGATAAGGATTTTATTCAAATATCTGAAATTCTCATCCACATCTTAAATTCGGTTTGGATATTGAAAGGAAAAATCATAAAAATAAATGGAAAAATTCAAAGATTTTTAGTTCAGGGCGGATTCGCATTTGATATCAATCAATCAATGTCAATATGCTGGATGTTGTATTTTTTTAATTGCACTTTATGACACTTTTTATATTGCATAGGATCAAATAAATATTTTCCGATAATATTTAATGGAAAATTACTACGCGTACAACTGTATAAAGCAGCGTACACTTGTACAGTCGAGGAAGATGAGCTGAAATTTTAAATAATAATGATATTATTATGAAAAATGAATCGAAATCGGATAATCAAGAAGACAGCGATTTTACCAAAACAGTTAATTAAAATTAATTACTTAAATAACTTCATAATTAATATTAATTCAGTATGCAAATTTAATTTTATTGTTAATTTAGCATTCGATTACAGTTCTGCAATTTTTGATAAGTAAATTCGCTTTAAATTAGAATAATAGTAAATGATTCCGAAGCCTGTAAATGATGCTTCACTGCTATACACAGGGTGCATGCAGGAAAGTATAATTTACAGGCTATTTCGACAGATGTAATTTAAAGGAAAAGAAAATAAACGTCACCAAGCAACATGATAAATAAATCAATATTTGCATCCAAACTATAATTTAGTTCTGTCCAATGTACGTATAGATAAATATTACTTCGAGTATTAAAAAAAGAAATAAGAGCAGAATTCACTACTTTATTGATAGAATCATATTCTTCTATGTTAACGTTCGTTAGGAAAATAAATCAGGAGTTAAGTATAATAATTTAAAAGATAAAACGTTC
>NW_019386710.1:0-23322 GCF_000671375.1 Centruroides sculpturatus | reverse complement strand
CCCAATGTCGGCAGTCATTTGTGAATTAGTATTACGACAACTCAAAAGAAGTATCATACCCATATTTGGTTACGATATAATAATATACGCCAGGTGCATTGATGACATCTTCATCTTGTGGAAAAATGCTGGCAACACACAGAATTTTATGGAAAGGATCAACGATAACCCATATGGGTTGACTTTGGATTTGGACCAGGAAAGCGAGAAGAATGTTAACTTCCTGGATATATCGATTACTTGTAAGGAAGGAGAAATATGACAGGCGTATATAGAAAAGATGGTTTTTAAATGGTTTCTTTACATCATGATAGCCAACTTTACAGGGACATCCCATCCTGTAATGTTGGCTTCCCTGTATAGGTTTGTTGTTTGCAGGGAAGCTGCCATTTGTGGGTAGAGTAGGTAAAAAATAATTTAAAAAATGAAAAACATGACAAAACATAAAATAAATTTAATGACATAAAAGATACAATGATAATGTATAAGTCAAAATTTCACTTTTTTATATACTCTATCATAAAAATGCATGAGAAGTTAAAAATGTAATTTCATATGGTTCATCTCAAAACACGGTGCAGGACATAGTGCAATCTGACATTTTGGGCACCAATACCGTGTTTCTTTATGTATTTTTTTCCTTTTCTGGTTACGTCTGTTGCAACAGACAGCACAGCACAGCATCTAGTTGGGTTGGTTTTTTTTCCTATTGGCGGAATATATGTCGAGAAATGCCTTTCAACTAGTCTTAAGAGGACCTGGAGTCCTCATTCGACTATGTTGGCCGATCATTGTTTTGGTGTGATAAGTCATTAGAAGGTGCTCTACTAAATTCATACGAAACAATAAATGACTTTTTTCTCCACCATTTTTTTTAATATAAAACATGTGTGTTGTATACTGCTACGTCCAACATTTGAAAAAATATTTTTTTATAGTATTTTTTTGCCTATTTTCCTCGCCATAGGATAATCATGGAGATGTTGATCTAATAGATCAGCATCTCCCATTCTCTGATTATAATCAAGGACACATTCTGCTTTCATTATTTCTGTTTTGCTCTGAGTTTTTGTACTAATTATTTTTGGACTGTGGAATGTAGAGAGCATTGTAACAATTCTTTTATTTTGCCACTTTTGGATCAATACTTTTCCCCTCTGCATTGCTACAGTCCAGTCTCCCCTTTCTTCAGTTTTTTTTTTTCTGAATTTTGTTTGGAACATCTCTTCTTGTTATGCGGAGTGTTCCAGAATAATCAGTCTGGAAACTTGTTTGTTAAGAATATACTGCTTCCATGAAAGATGGCCTTTGTACAAGAGCAGGCTCTCATCAGCAGTTATGTTTTCTTCTGGTGTGTAGAGAGTGGAGAATTTAGAATGTAAATTTTCAATTATTGGCCAAATTACTAAAATCTTCTCTCTTGAGTACTGGAAATATAAATTAAAACTCCAAAACCTTTAAACGTCCAGTAGTAATCAATTTAATAATTAACAAACGTTTTTGACCGTACTCTCGGTCTTCATCAGGCTTAAAATCCATTAGATTCGAACCTGTGCAAGCGTAGAACAATGTTAATTTCATAAACATTGTTCTACGCCAAATTTTGTTTAGTTTTGGGTTTGGGTGCGTTTCCGGGTAAAATGCGTCTGTCAAAGAAATCTTTTTCTTGCCATTCATTAGTTAACTGTTTATAACTCCTACATTTAGTACATTCTTGGGCCAGTACATTTTTTTTATCTGGTTTGTGCAGAATGCCTTCCATTATACATATTGTTATAAATGTATATGTTTTTTCCATGGATACTAGCTGCCACATTATCTGTTGATGCCCGTGCCTGTTGCATTGAGAAGCGGTTCGTTTCTGTAACTATCAATGTCATAATATTTAAATAAAAAAATAACAAAAAGCACGCAAAAGGGTTGAAGAAATTATCCAGAATGAAGTGGCATCCTAGAGTTTCCTGAAAGGAAAATTGCAGAGGAGCTGCAGGAGGGTTAACTGTGCTGACATTACACCAAGTTCTAGAGGTGTTGTCTCTACTGTCATCATTATGAGACACCTTGCTTTTGCTGCTATAGCTATCTGACATGCTATCAGATAGCTGGAAATAATCAAAATCAGATTTCGATGACATTCTGCCAATAAAAAAAATTCTCTAAAAGCTTGTTATATTTGTCTAATATGTAATAAAACAATTATTCGCTATTCTCCAAAAACAATATATTTCTTATAAAATTACAGGATAAATTTTATCTAGCTAATATTTCTAATAGCGCACTGGAAAAGATGTCTACTGAAAAGCAAAATGAATGAGAATTTCTTGAAGCATTCAAAAGAAGAACAAAGAGATAGAAATTTTAGGAACAAACATTTGACATTATTTATTGCAGTCATAAATTGTAACATTTGAGAACCCCAGTATTGGAAACATTTATACTTGCAGTACAATACGCATTTTCATTTTTTTACAAGTTATTCATCTGGAAATTGATAATTACATGAAGGTGTTTGGAAGTTCTTTCTAAATGCTTTTATACATAAATAATTTTACAGAAAAATGAATAACATATCACTGTTTATGATTATTGACTATAACATATATATGTTTACAAAAATTTGTATAAACATTTGATCAATCTGTTAAATGTTACATAGACAGATTTTTCAAAATAACAAAAAGCAAGGTCAGGGCTATACGGTGGATGTGACAACACATCCCAACCTAGCTCCAATAATTTTTGGCGAGTGATCAAAGATGTGTGGGGCTTTGCATTATCATCAGGAAAACAACACTTTTATGATTTGCCAATTCTGGCTGCTTTTTTTGAACTGCATTGCTTAGTTTGGCAAGTTGTTGAACGTACACATTTGAATTGATTGTTTGGTTTCTTGGTAAAAGTTCAAAGTACAGAATTCCTTTATAATCCCACTAAACTGATAGCATAATCTTTTTTTTGTGAATCTCAGCTTTTGGTGTCGTCTGGGCTGGTTCATCTTGCATCACCCATGATCTTTTCTGATTAACGTTGTTATAAACTATCCACTTTTCGTCGCCAGTAATCAGTCGTTTCAGAAATGGATCAATCTTGTTGCGTTTCAGAAGTGAATCGCAGATGCTAATGCGTTGCGTCAAATGAATTTTTTTAAGCTGATGAGGAACCCATAAATCCAGTTACTTGACATAGCCAAGCTGTTTCAATTTTTTTTGAATGCATGTATGTGATACATTGAGCTTCTGTGCAATCTCACGAGTTGTGCTATGACGATCTGAATCGATAATTGCCTTGATATGGGTCTCATCAACTTTAACTGGACGACCAGATCGTTGAGCATTTTTCAGTGAAAAATCACCAGAACGAAATTTGGCAAACCAATTTTGACACTGCCTTTCTTTCAAGGCTTCATTCCCATATACGGCATATAACTTCTTGTGTGCTTGTGACGTGTTCTTGCCTTTTCGGAAATAATACAATAAAATATGTCTGAAATGCAGGTCTTGTTCTTCCATTTTTAAATTGGCATAAAAACAAAACTAAATAACTAATCAATACAATTTTTTTACTAAATTAAAGGTGGAAGTCCAAACAACAAGAAAACAATATAGGCTAAATGCTTTGAACACAATGACTCAGCAAAAAAAATGTGCTAAGGCCACCTATTGACAAAATCCGCAATCACTTAGTTGCCAACCCTATAATAGATTAACACCTCCTATTCTCTGATTATGATCAAGGACACATTCTGGTTTTATTATTTCTGTTCTGCTCTGAGTTTTTGTACTAATTATTTTTGGACTGTGGAATGTAGACAGCATTGTAACAATTCTTTTATCCTGCCACTTTTGGATCAATACTTCCCCTCTGCATTGCTACAGTCCAGTCTCCCCTTTCTTCAATTTTTTTCTCTGAATTTTGTTTGGAACGTTTTTTCTTGTTACGCAGAGTGTTCCACAATAATCAGTCTGGAAACTTAGTAGTGTGAGAATCAAGGGTATAGGTGGGATACCTATATCTCTTACTGACTCGCAATCGTTAGATTGGCTCACGGAACTTTTTTAGGAGGGCTGTTAAATCGGTTTAGAATAATCTGGACTGTGAGTTTCAGATCTATGTCAGGATTCCTGTGACACCAGTTAATCACATTTATATCACGCGGGTTAACACGCGTGTAGGGATTGATTCTGATAACAATCAAGAGACATTTCTTAACAATAACAACTATAAACGATTTAATAAAGAAGGTAAATGAAAACACAAATCAAGCTTAATACAAAATGAAATTAAACGAATGGTTAAATATATACTTCGATAGAGAAATGGATACTCTTAACTTATACAATGTCGAGAGAGAGAGCTCACGATTCATTAATAAACATACAACATGTTTAGTTGACTTCTTCTGTATTTGTATTAGTCGAATATACCTTCAGTTATAAGGTTCTCATACTCCTATTCATGGAGAGGCATTGATATTCACGATATTAAAATATAACTTCTATGTTCTGATTCAATATTAACTCAATAGGATATGACTATGGCGTTGGCCTTATGGACCTTGTATGGATTTCGTCTTTTTCATCTGGGATCTCTGGACGAACTCCACGAACTCTGCCAAACTCTGACTATATCTCTTGGTTCACGACGAATCATCGTACTGTTCTTCACCCACATGAACGGATGAAAACGGGAAGAAATGAGGGGTCGTTGATTCCCATCTTGGCGAGATTTTTAACAGATAAGGGAAAAACAGAGGATGCTTCTACTTCCGTCGAAGAAGTGGCTCTGTTATCTGCTTTTCCACGCTAGAAAATCGTTATTTTCTCACCAAAACGAAAGAATATTTTTCTACAAAATTTTAAACTATATTTTTAAATTATCATTTAGACCCAGGGGCTATTTGGATCTCACAGTAGATAATTTGCTAACTGTGATGATGTATAGTAGTTATCTGTTGTAGTTATCTGTTGTTAGGCAGTATCCTTTGCTTAACAACGGGTCTATCAAAGTAAGCTCGACTTGTGTTGTTAGCGGCATATTTTTGTACTTTTTGTTTATGTTTAGTAGAGTGCCTTTACCTGTATAAATTATGAAATTCTGCAAGTACCCTGAGGAAGATTCACACAAGTTGTAAAATTTCACACGGAAATGTGCTTGTTTGTTAAGAATATACTGCTTCCATGAAAGACGGTATTTGTACAAGAGCAGACTTTCATCAGCAGTTATGTTTTCTCTGTTGTGTAGAGAGTGGAGAATTTAGAATGTAAATTTTCAATTATTGGCCAAATTTTGTTTAGTTTTGGGTTTGGGTGCGTTTACAGATCGAATGTGTCTGTGTCAGAGAAATGTAAATACTTTTTTATGTTAACTAATGGCAAGAAAAAGATTTCTTAACTGTTTATAACTCCTACATTTAGTACATTCCTGGACCAGTACTTTTGTTTTATCTAGTTTGTGCAGAATGCCTTCCATTATACATATTGTTATAAATATATACGTTTCTTCCATGGATACTAGCTCCCACATATCTGTTGATGCCCGTGCCTGTTGCATTGAGAAGCGGTTTGTTTTTGTTATTATCAATGTCATAATATTTAAATAAAAAAATAACAAAAAGCACTCGAAAGGGTTGAAGAAATTATCCAGAGTGAAGTGGCATCCTAGAGTTTCCTGAAAGGAAAATTGCAGAGGAGCTGCAGGAGGGTTAACTGTGCTGACATTACACCAAATTCTAGAGGTGTTGTCTCTACTGTCATCATCATCAGACACTTCGCTTTTGCTGCTATAGCTATCTGACATGCTATCAGATAGCTGGAAATAATCAAAATTACCAACTTCAAGACATCGTATTATTATTAGTTCATATAATAATTTATAATATTAAATATTAAAATGTTAAATAAATCAACAATTGTATACACTGTAAAAGTATAATAGACATCAGATATGTAAATTTGTATTATATTGTAGAAGATATGTAAATTCGTATCAAAAAATATAACAATTTGTAAAACGGATTTTACAAAACTGATTTATGAGTGGAAAGCATAATCAATTGTATACCATTTTAATAATTGTTATGTCCAAAGTATGTTTTAAATCAAGGATTTTACAAAAGTGGTTTATAAGTGGAAAGTATAATCAATTGTGTACAACATTAATAATGGTCGTACTCAAGGTATGCTTTAAATCAAGATAATTTAATTCAAGATATGCTTTAAGATAAATTCAAGGTATGCTTTAAATCAAGATAATTTAATTCAAAACAATGTTTTGAATTAAACAATATTTTTTACAAAACAAATTTTTTTAAATTTTGTAGAAATGAAAAATTTCTGTCATTTAATTTGTTTTCTTTAAAATTTCTGATGATATGTTGAATAGAGGTTGCAAAATCGTCGAAATGGCTTCAAGTGATGGCAATTGTTCTGTATTTAATAATAATAATCCTATTAATGCAGTCAAAATTGGGAAAATTGACACTTTTACAACGTTGTCATTCGAATTCTGTAAGACGCATTAATACAAATATTTAGTAAAATTTCGTATATTTTAAATTTTTTTAAAGTGTTACTTACTTTGTTTTTTTTGCTGTCCTCCATACGCTCAAAGGTTAAGAATAGTGTTTAATAAAATGTTGTATATTTTTCACCTTTTTAAAAGTATTACTTACTACGTTTTCTTTGCTATCCTCTTTACGCTGAAAAATTAACAAAAGTGTTTAATAAAATTTTGTATATTAAACCTCCTAATAGTATTTATTACTCACTTTGTTCTCTTGTTTTTTTGTTGTTGACACTCTGGAAGATTAATAAAAATATTTAATAAAATTTTAAATATTTACATTATGTAACATTATTACCTATCATATCTGTCACATGATCAGTTCTCATATGAGATATTACACCTGTTTTGTATTTATACCTTTTATCGCAGAATACACATACATAATTTCGAATTTCAGAGTGTGAGATCATGTGATCTTCGTATCTGCTTCTGGTTGTGAACATTTTTCCGCAATGCGGACAAACAAGAATGTTGTTTGATTCCTATTAAATATGTAAGAATATAATACAGTGGGAGTCAGTTAATCCAGCACTCAATAATCAGGAATGCAGGATAATATCAATAATTTAATTATAGTGCAGACACACAAAAAATACATATAGAAAAGCAACACTTTCGTATGTTTGCTAAAAGAAGTACAGTATAATATGCTAAACGAACGAAAGATTTCTCTTACCATTTCAACGACAGATGGATGGTATTATTCTCCAATACAGATTGATGGTATTATTCGACATGGAAACGAAATAATGTAATAACTTCATTGTTTTCTTTTATTATTATTAAACATGGTTAATTGCTAATGCTTTCTATTTTGGATATGAATTCCAATAAATAATTGTTTGTACTAAATTTACTGCTTTTTTAAGATGAATCAGACTAGGCATTCATTTGATTCTTCTATTACTCAAATTATGCATNGTTTTGTTGTTGTCGACACTCTGGAAGATTAATAAAAATATTTAATAAAATTTTAAATATTTTCATTATGTAACATTATTACCTATTATATCTGTCACATGATCAGTTCTCATATGAGATATTACATCTCTCTTGTATTTACACCTTTTATCGCAGAATACGCATATATAATTTCGACTTTCACTGTGAGAT
Organism: Centruroides sculpturatus; assembly: GCF_000671375.1. Lineage (NCBI taxonomy): Eukaryota > Metazoa > Arthropoda > Arachnida > Scorpiones > Buthidae > Centruroides > Centruroides sculpturatus. The sequence continues at coordinate 15,645 of NW_019386710.1, read as the reverse complement.
ATCATATGATCTTCATATCTGCTTCTTGTTGTAAGTTTTTTCGCAATGTGGACAAACAAGAATGTTGTTTGATTCCTATTAAATATGTAAGAATATAATACAGTGGGAGTCAGTTATTCCAGCACTCGATAATCTGGAATGCAGGATAATATCAAAAATTTAATTATAGTATAGATACATAAAAAATACATATAGAAAAGCAACACTTTCGTATGTTCGCTAAACGAAGTACAGTATAATATGCTAAACGAACGAAACATTTCTCTTACCATTTAGACGACGGATGGTATTATTCTCCAATACAGGTTGATGGTATTATTGGATTGATGATATTATTTGACATGGAAACAAAATAATGTAATAACTTCGTTGTTTTCTTTTATCAATATTATCATTAAACATGGTTAATTGCCAATGTCTTCTATTTTGGATATGGATTCCAATAAATAATTGTTTGTGCTAAATTTACTGGTGTTTTGAGTTTCAAAAATTGCTTTTTAAAGATGAATCAGACTAGGCATTCATTTGATTCTTCTTTTACTCAAATTATGCATATAGGAACACCTGGCTTGAGTGATTAAATTCAAAACTTAGTTAAAACGTAATGATGATGATATTGATGTATGTTCCTGTCCATGGTGAGGGGACCTCCCAGAGATGGTTTAGTAACTCTTCTCTACCATCCCTGGGATTTGAACGCCCACCCACGTGTTTGCCGTGTGTGGTACCCCGGTAATCGATGGACAACATAACGTCCCAAACACATTGCTTTGGCCCCTGCTTCGGATAAACGGCAGGCTCAAATCAGGTTCTGTTTGAGTGAATCGGCTGGTCGTTGAGTCATTTGACCTCGGCCTGGAGTCAACTGATTGATGCAGATTGGGCGGACATGTCAGACAAGATGTGCTCTTCTCGACTGTATTTTGATGGTATAGCACCTGGAAAACCCTGGTGTGACAGTCTATGGGAGACTCCCATGTGACGGCATCCCCTTGTTGGGCCCCATGGTGGGTGGGGTCATTAAACGTTAATCATGGACCCAAAAAATTCCAAACATTTTGACAAAGTGACAATATCGACGAGAAAAGAAAATACCTCCAGCCAACCTGCTTACTTAATAGTGCACGCAACTGGAGAAAAACCCCTCGCTAAGTGTTCTCCTTTTTTGATTCAAAAGCTTTTTGAATCAACCATTGGGCATTTAAAAAAGATACAAAAATTGAGGTCGGGAATTACTAGTGGAAACAGCCTTTCCTCAACAAACAACAAAGCTTTCAACAATGAAGACTTGGAGACATGGGAATATTTGTCACACCACACAGAAGTTTGAACTCATCACGTGGTGTGATATCTGAGTTCGATTTGATGTCTGAAGACGAATCAGACATTCAGATTGGCTTGTTGGACCAAGGTGTCACTTCTGTCTGACGCATTTCGATCTGTCGAGATGGTAAGTTGATACTCACAAAACATCTAATTCTCACTTTCGACAATCCAACATTGCCATCCTTCGTTACGGCAGGATATCTGCGCTGCCCTGTTTGTCCATACGTTGCAAATCTGCTGCGTTGCTTCAAATGCCAGCGATTTGGACATTCCCAGACTTCCTGCCGAGGCAAAAGCTTATGTGCACAGTGTGGTACTGAAGGTCACGACAGTACTGAATGTAAAAGTACACCACACTGTGTGAACTGTAAAGATGCCCATCCTGCCTATTCCAGGAAATGCCCTGCATGGCAAAGAGAAAAGGAGATTCAACGGGTGAAAACTGTAAAAAATGTATCATACCCAGAGGCCTGTCGCATGGTCACTCCAAGTGCACCATTGCAGCAGAAGACATTCGCTAGTATGTTGAAATCTACTAAGACATGTGGAGTTCAAACAGATATTTTTGTATCCCCAAGTGAATCTCTTAGTCGCCATGCAAAATGCTTATTGATCGCATCTGCACAATCAGAAGAAAAGGAGAACACAAAGACTAAATCCAGTGTAACTAAAATGGGAGTAACAACCAGAAATGTGGGTTCTAAAAAAGCCAGTAAGAACCCACTTAACAAACAGAGTGAAAGCAGCCCTCTCTAAAGTCTCAAAAAAATCAGATGCTCAATCTATGAGCGAGTTTTCTGACATATCTGATGAAGAGCCTTATATGGAGGTTTCAAAACCAAAGTCACCTCCAAAAGAGAAACTGCCTGTTAAATTAAAGAGTTATACCCTCGCAAAGAATGCTGCCTCAAACACATAATGGGTTATAAAATAATCCAATGGAACTGTCGTGGTTTCTGCAACAACTTCTCTGACATTAACACGTTAATCGCCATGTCAGTCATATGTGTCTGACGCTAAGTTCTACATGAGCCATGTCAGACATATATGTCTGACGTACGCGATTTGGTAGAAGGCCACGTCAATCACAGATGTCCGACGCAAACGATACATTTATATTATGTTTCGAAAGTTTGGCCTATCAGGAACAAAACTTGAAAATTTCTTGGCTTACTACAAACAATAAAATAAAATAAACATGGTTATATAATGGTNTCATTGTTTTCTTTTATTATTATTAAACATGGTTAATTGCTAATGCTTTCTATTTTGGATATGAATTCCAATAAATAATTGTTTGTACTAAATTTACTGCTTTTTTAAGATGAATCAGACTAGGCATTCATTTGATTCTTCTATTACTCAAATTATGCATATAGGAATATTTGGCTTGAGTGATTAAATTCAAAACTTAGTTAAATTGTAATGACGATGTTATTCGATCGGCTCGTTGCATCATTTGTCGAACCGCATTTAGTGTTAAATACGATAGAATTACAGCATATACGAAGCATGCCGAGTATGAGTAACATTAAAAAGAAGTGCATCTTCTCATTACATCCCACTTTTCTTTAAATTTATTTCATTTTATATGCACAAGACGGATGTTTAAAATAAAATTTATAATAAGAAAAGAAACTTTTCAGAGGTAAAATAGAATAAAATATAACCGCATTGTAGCTAAACTGAATGAGCCTGTATTATTTGAAGTAAAAGTCGTATTCATCTCAAACATGAAATGTAAATGAAACCATGAAAGTAACTAAGAAAAAGTATGGTTATAAACAATATTCACTAATCTTACATCTATAGACTGACCTCGCCCACCCCTCGATGTAGGTTTTTGTTTGTGATAAGGGGACCTCCCAGAGTTTGTTTAGTAACTTTTTTATACCATCCCTGCAATCTGAACGCCCACCCACGTGTTTGCCATGCATGGTATCCCATATGCTGGAAAGGGGGATCCTGGTAGTTGAAGGGCAACATAACATCCCCAACACACTGCTTTGGCCCCTGCTTCGGATAAACGGGAGGCTCAAATCAGGCTTCGTTTGAGTCAGTTGGCTGGTCGTTGAGTCATTCTTGACCTCGGCTTGGAGTCAACTGATCGATGCAGATTGGGTGGATACGTCAGACAAGATGTGCTCTTCTTGACTGCATTGTGAGGGTATAGCTCCTGGGAAACCCTAGTGTGACGGTCTATGGGAATCTCCCATGTGATGGCATCCCCTTGTTGTGCCCCATGGTGGGTGGGATCACTAGGAGCTGAAATATTATTTTTTAATCATGGATCCTAAAACTCCAAAAATAAAGAGAAACCAAAAGAAACCAATGAAAACATTGCCAGTCAGCCATCCTACTTGATAGTACATGCTACTGGAGAGAAACCTTTGTCGAAATGCTTCCCTTTCCCTTTTTTGATTCAGAACTTATTTGAATCAACGATAGGGCACCTGAAAAAACAAAAAAAATTGAGGTCAGGAGATTTACTTGTAGAAACTGTTTCACCTCAACAGTCAGCAAAACTTTTAGCTGCAAAGAAATTGGGAGACATTGAAGTCACAGTCACACTACACGGAAGTCTAAACTCATCACGTGGTGTGATATCTGGCAGATTTGATGTCAGAAGATGAATCAGATATATTGATTGCCTTTTGGATCAAGATGTCACTAACATCCGACGCATATTTATTCGTTGAGATGGCAGGGTGATACCTATTAAACATTTTATTTTGACATTTAACAAGCTGACTTTGCCATCTGTAATTACAGCAGGATATCTGTGTTGCCCAGTGTGACCATACATTCCAAACCCGCTGCGCTACTTCAAATGCTAGCAGTTTGGACATTCACAGACATCCTGCCGTGGCAAGAGTGTATGTGCACAGTGTGGGGCTGAAGGTCACGAGAGTACTGAGTTTACCTGTACCCCATGCTGTGTTAACTGCAACAATGCACATCCTTCCTACTTTTGAAAATGCCCTGCATGGCAGAGAGAGAAAGAGATTCAGCGCGTGAAAACAGTTAACAATCTACCTTACCCAGAGGCTTGGCGCAAGGTCACTTTAAGTGCACCTTTGAAACAGAAGACATTTGCACCTGTTTTGAAATCCACAAAGACATGTGGAGTTCAAACAGATATTTCTGTTCCCCCAAAAGAATCTCTTACTTGCTATGTAAAATGTTTTCTAATCCAATCAACAGAAACCGAAGAAAAGGAGAGTACCAAGACAAAAACACCACTTCTTAAAGCAGAGGTAGTAACCAGAGATGTGGGTTCAAAGAAAGCAAATAAGAACCCACTTAACAAACAAAAATTAAAAGCAGCTTTCGCTAAATCTAAAAGATCAGAGAATCAATCCATGAGTGAGTTCTCTGATATCGCTGACGAAGAGCCTAATATGGAGGTGAAAAAACCCAACGTCACCCCCTAAAGAAAAACCCCCTGTTAAATTAAAGAGGGATACTCTTGCTAAAAATGCTGCATCAAACATATAATGGATTACAAAATAATCCAGTGGAACTGTCGTGGTTTCCGCAACAACTTTACTGATGTTAAACACTTGACATCATCTACCCCGTCTCTGTGTAGCACTCTGGGAAACTCGTGTAAAACCTGGAGAGAAAATCTCTTTAAAAGGATTTGATCAGATAATGATAGCCACAACCGTGCTAGTGGTGGTGTGGCTATTCTAATTTCAAATCACATTCCATTCTTACCGGTACAAATAACCACTGATTTGCAAGCCGTGGCAGCAAGAATTTCTATTGGAGTAACTGTCACAGTTTGTTCGATATACTTGCCACCAGATGTCAGAGTCAATGAGGATGAATTGGATGCCTTGGTTAAACAGCTGCCGACTCCATTCCTTTTACTTGGTGATTTCAATGGTCACAATCCTATGTGGGGTAGTCCTGACATTAACTGTCGAGGCAGGACCATTGAGAGATTTATATGTAATCATCAACTGTATTTATTTAATACTGGAGAAGTGACATATTACCATTCCCCAACAAGAACATTCACTGCCATTGATTTATCATTAGCAAGTCCAAATCTGTTTTCTGCATTTACGTGGGAGGTTGGATCTAATCCACTCTCTAGTGACAACTTCCCAATATTTCTAAAATATCAAGGCAGAGAAAGCTGTGTAACGGCTTGTCCACCACGCTGGAAACTTGAAACAGCCGATTGGCCTGTTTTTTTTTTAATGGCGAATATCACTGAGGATATGGTGAATATTGCCGATATCAATGATGCAGTTAACCCCTTCATTCCCTTTTAATAGAAAAAAATATTATTCTGTAATCCAGCCCATTATTATTACATAAAAAAAATTCTTCATTTCTATTGAAAATAAGTGGTATTTTCGATTTTTCCAATTTGGCAAAAATTGGTTCCTATATGGCAGCTTTTCCTCTGGATAGCCAACTTTACAGGGGGTACCTGCAGCCTGGAACGGTGGCTTTCCCGCGTGCTTCGCTAGCGTGCAGGAAAGATGCCATTCGTTGGTTAGCTTTAAAAATAATTTAAAAACAAAAACATGACAAAACATAAAATAAATATAAATTTATTGATATGAAAACATATATTAAATGATTACAATAATAAAATACAATATTATTTATAGTATTGAAAAATAAAAATAATAATGTGATATAAAGTAATACATTTACGCATAAAGAAATACTATAAAATAAATGAATAAAAATTAAAATTACATAATTATTAATAAAAATATATATTTATATATTATTTAAAGTTAAAAGTAAGTGAGAAAAGACAAAATGTAGTTATGAAGGCGAGAATATTATCATTCTAGTAATATGGTTACTAACGCTGAATTATTGTCATTTCTATATCTCTATCTCAATAACTATCCCTACATATACATATATAACCTGCAGCCTTGTAAACCGATATAGAGATAGAATATGGCTTATAGTTTACAACGCGACTGGTTTGGGGGGGTTGAATTTTGTAAATCTAGGTCAACACACTTTTGTGTATATCGATGGTGTATACTTGATTTCGTTTGTTATTTTATACTATTATAATAAAAGAACACTATAATAAACGATTATTATCTTATTATATGAATGATAATACATGTATTATTTTTTTTATGTATTACCGAAGTATTATAATAATCCGGAAGTACTTTGTTTTTAGAAAGGCTTATAGTTGGATGATTCTGGAAGAACATTTATAAACGTAAAACAGTATGAATATACATATAAATTTACTGAACTCAGGTAGAAATAAATGAGAATAATTGTAAAGGTGTAGTTACTCCTCCAAAACCGGAAGCGGTTGAAACAATAAGGCGTGGAACAAAAGGTCAATACAGAAGCTTCTAGAAGGTCAAGAAGGAAGGACCACGTGCAAACGACAAGCATCGAAAGACGGGAAAAAGAAACTTTACATAATTATTTATGATCGTTTGTATATGTTTGTAGCTGACGAAGAATCTCTTAGAAGGCATGGCTTTTTGCATGAAAATTCCCACCCCACAAACCCGACTTTATGCTTATTCGTTGAAGGATAGTCAATTAGCTATAATATACGAATTACAGCTCAACCGGCATGTGAACAAAGGTTTGTTTCATCCAATAAACAAAAGAAGGGTGTTCCATAGATATAACATGGGAAGGAGGAGTTTTGTAGAAACTGTAATCAAGTCTGTAGCGATCTAAGCTTTGATTTGCTTACTTGTATGTGTCTTTTGACTGTATCAACCAATAAACATTTTGTTACCACCTCCGGGCCATAAATATTTTGTGAAATACCGTCCTCTCCCAGTGTAAAGTAATTAGAGGCGAGGAGGCAGATTATTGGCTGATAAAATTGATAGTCAACTTCTGTTATACTGTAGTTGGTTACTTTCTGTCTATGTTGATATTAGGTCAACGAATCAGCCACCTGTGAAAACAGTAGAGGTCAAGTTTCCGCTAAGTGCCATCCCACTAAGTAATATGTAAACAATCGTTATAAAATTGCTTGTTTCTGTCGTTTTTTAGCTCTAATTAGCTAATTTATCGTTCATCGACAGTATTTAGGTGAGTAAACATATCTTTGAAATATGTAAACAATTGCTAATTAGCTAATTTATTGTTCTCAGACAGTATTTAGGTGAGTAAACAATCTTTATAATTTGGAAACAATCCCTATAAAATTGCTTCTTTCTATAGCATTTTTTAGCTCTAATTAGCTAATTTGTGAAATCTGGAATTTATTATTCTAAAAATGTAATTATTTTTTCTTCTGCTATATAACGGATTGAAAAAAACGATCTTAGTCGAAAACATTTGAAGCCCTCCTTTCATAACTATCAACATTCTATTGTTCTCCTACAGCCTGCAGCTCGACTTGCACAAAAGTTTATACTTATCCAAATGTCGTCATTTATTTTAGTCCCGGGAACACCTATAACCTTTATCTCCTATAACAACCGATCACGTGACGACATCGGATATCGTCGAGTTGAACTTCCGAACCCGCCATAAATTCCGAACCTCCAACATCGAATACTTTTGTGACAGGCTTCTAGAAGGTCAAGAAGGAAGGACCACGTGCAAACGACGAACATTGAAAGACGGGAAAAAGAAACTTTACATAATTATTTATGATCGTTTGTATATGTTTGTAGCTGATTAGTCGCGAACTTTTATAATTGTGCCAATTCGAATTACTCTAAAAACCCATTTATAGGATGTGTGTGACATTACTGAACTCGAATCGTTATGGAAACCTACAAAAAGGTAAGAAAATCCGTGTAAACTTTCTCTCTCTCTAGCTCTTAGGCATTTTAGCGTCGAGATTAGTGTTTGTAATTTTTGTCAATCTTGTTTATTTTAATAAATTCTTGTTTTAATTGTTAAATGGTATACTCCTTTACTCATATACGGTCTACGCCTTATCGTCGACCCCGATTACTCTCCCTCCACTCGACCGACATAGAGCAGAAGTCCCGACACTAGGAATGACTATCGTAACATATCATCTTGACAAGTGAGACCGTCCCCGACTTCCCTGGCGGTTCACAAATTTATTCTTAGTATTTAGGTTAGTAAACATTATTTTAGAACTGTGAAGTTATAAGTTATTTGGGAAAGTGAACCCTTCCTTTCGCTGTTACATAATATGAGAAAATATGTAAAGAATTGCATGCGAAATTGTGTAGTATAGTCGATTATTGTAAAAATCGTCGAAATAATATAAAAATAATGTTTCTTATACATTATTGCTAAGAAAACTTGTGTGGACTTCCATCCTCAGATGACTCATCCACTCCCCGCTGGGAGAGTAATTAGAGAAGTAGTGTGAATAATGGCAATATCTTCTTACTTGCTGTAGCTAAAAGGCTGTGGTTTGTTTTGTTTTTGAACAAAGGATGTGTGTGACTAATAAATCTACGATATTTTTAGCGAATTTATATAAATAAATATATTATTTTCTGTTTTGTTCGGAAATTTCAAATTTTATTATAATTTCAAATTCGTGATAAACAAAATACAAAACTACGGTAAACTGTAATATGACTTTGCTAGAAAACAAAAAACAGAGTGAATGTAGCGCGAATTTGAAAGAAAATACCACATTTGTAAAAATACTTGCATCCGTAAAAGTGCTTTTCCTGCAAAACATCATGTTTTTGATAAAAGAATGCAGAGTTTTTATAAAAATTCTGTATATGAACATTTTTCATTAGCTTATTATCAGAAAAAGATTTTATTTGTCCCACATTGCTTGACCCACACTACCCCCTGGAGTTTCTTACAAAGAGAGAAATAGTATATTGTAAACAAAGACATTTTACACCCTGAGGCTCTAGAAAAGTGCAGTTCGCTTAGTACAGAAGACAACAAATTACTTTACATTATAAAATCAGAAAATAAAACCTATTGATTTATTTTTATTCTACGGTTTTTTCGAAATAAATTTACAATAATTCAAATAACACAAATTTGCAATAATACATGTAAATATTATTGTAAATTTGTGTTTTATAGATAAAATTAGATCAAATGATTTTAGATAAAAATAAAAAAAAATAGTAACTGCAAGAATATATTCAACNTAAAAAATGAAATGAAGTTCGTAGCTATCTAAGCTTCGATTTGCTTTCTTGTATTTGTTTGAACCAATAAATGTTTTCTCACCATTCCAGGTCATAAATATTTCGGAAAAGTCAGTCCCTTACCATTGTAAAGTAATTAGCAGTAAGAAGACAGATTATTGGCTGATAAAATCAATAGTAATCTTTTTAGAACTGTAATTGGTTTATTTCTGTATTTGTTGAGACATTATTTGACATAAAAAGCTTTACAATAAGCTCCCACAAAAAATCAAAATAATTTATAATACACCATTTTATAAAATAAATTTATAAAAAATTTTAGTATAAATCTTCATTTATTTTATAATGTATTATTTAGAAACTTATTATTTTTTATGTAACACAATACTGGCAAAGAGACATTCAATAGAAGCTTCAGTACAGATAAACATCTGGACGACCTTGAAAACAGCTGATTGTAAGCTTTTGCGGGTTGTTCCCAACAACAGCCTGAGGGGAAGTAGGTTTTCTACACACGTCTGAACTAGTTACTGCAAATACTCGATTATATTACGTTATTTTCTGATAATTTTTTTTAATTTTCTTGTTATTACTTATATTATATGCTAATCTTAACATCATTAACCTAACATTATTTTTTTGTGTTTTACAGGAAAAACTTCCACAAAAAATTAAAAAAACATTTAATACACCAATTTATGAATTAGATTTCTAAAAAATTTTAACATATAACTTAATTTTGTTTACTGCATATTATTTAAAAACGAATTGTCTTTCAAATAAAAAAAAAATCGTGACGGATCACGTGACACGCGCCGCTGTTCGGTGTAGTTAGCGTAATGTCCTTGAGAACAGCTGTTTATAGCCATTAGCGGGATATTCTCATACAAATCGCAGGGGAAGACCGGTTTGTAGACAGATGTGCATCAGTTACCGTAAACATTCAAATACATCACAAAATTTTCAATCATCTATACACTTTCAATAGGTGGGGACTGCAAAAATTGTCCAAAATTTAAACTTTTATTGGGTGTATGATTTCAAAATTTTCTGATGTCATAGAAAACATCCAATAGAAGGTAAAATAAGCTTTGGTCGACTTATATCGTCCATAGGGAGAACAGGAACGAATTTTGAAACTTGGACGAGTTATCTCTTTAATGGAGACACCGCGTGAGTCCACGCTTGACGAGTTATCTCGTCAATGGGAACTGAGGGGTTAAAGTTGTCACTTCTAGTGTAATTCAGGCAGCCAAAAATACAATAGGAAAAACATCAACCAGATACCCAAAGCATCTGAAACCATGGTGGAACCAGAATTGCAAGGCAGCATATAAAGCACAAAAGAAAGCATGGGGGATTTTCAGAAGATACCCCACTGCTACAAATTTAGTTGCTTTTCGAAAAGCAAAGGCAAATGCCAGAAGAATAAGAAGGCAAAGCCAAAGGGATTCTTGGAAGAAGTATGTTTCTAGTATAACATCATCTACTAGCTCAAAAGCAGTCTGGGATAAAATCCATAAAATCAATGGGAAATATGCTTCTCACTCTGTCCATGCTGGAAAATAATGGCACAATAATCAGCGATATACAGGGTATTTGCTGATATGTTGGGTGAAACGTTTTCTTATTCATCTAGCAATATTATGTATTGAAGGAATTTTCAGGTTTATAAAGCCCAAAGTGAAAAACAATATTTAAACTTTCACACCTCATCTAATGAGGAATATAATGTGCCATTCACCAGCACAGAACTACATACAGCGATTTCTCGCTCGGGAAATACTGCTGTAGGCCCAGATAAAATCCACTACAGCATGATTAAAAATCTTTTAGACAATTCTTTTTGTAATGTTCTGAGTCTGTTTAACAGAATATGGACAGAACATACTTTTCTTGACTCTTGAAAACTATCAATTATTATCCCCATTTCAAAACCTGGTAAAGACTGCAAGAATCCCTCTAATTACAGACTGATCTCTCTGACCAGTTGCCTGTGTAAACTCTTTGAGAGAATGGTAAACAGACGCCTAATGTTTCTCCCAGAGGAAAAGAACTATTTCTCACCACATCAGAGTGGATTTTGTAGGAACAGAAGTACCTCCGACAATTTGGTTAACCTTGAAACATCTATATACGTGAAGCGTTTGTTAGACGACAGCACTTAGTGTCTGTGTTTTTCGACATAGAGAAGGCCTATGATCGATGTTGGGAATATGGGATACTTTGTGATCTGTACCAATTCAGATCAAGAGGTAACTTGCCAATTTTTATAAAAAAACTTCCTACAGAATCGAAGATTCCATGTCAGGATGGGCAACACTTTATCTAGGCCTTTCACACAAGAAGAAGGTGTTTCTCAAGGCTCTATTTTGAGTGTGACTCTGTTCCTAATCAAAATTAATAGCATAGCTAACTGTCTTTTCCCTAGTGTGAAACACTCTTTGTATGTGGATGACTTTCAGATCTTTTGCCAGTCTGGCAACATGAGTTTCATCGAGAGACAAATGCAAACCTCCCTAAATCGCATAGACCATTGGTCAAAGATTAATTGTTTTAGTTTCAACATAGAGAAGACCTTGTGCATCCACTTTCTTTGAAGGCGTGGTTTGCACTTGGACCCTGAAATTTACCTAAATGGGGTCAAAATCCCAATGGTCAACGAGACAAAGTTCTTGGGAGTTATATTTGACCCTAGACTGATGTTTTTATCACACTTACGCAATTTGAAGAGTAGATGCTTAAAATCTCTGAACCTTCTAAAGGTACTATGCTGCTTATCATGGGTAGCAAACAAAAGTTTTATGCTCAGGATATACAGGGCTTTTGTTCGCTCAAAGCTGGCTTACGGATGCATTGTTTATGGCTCTGCGCGAGAATCTACTTTTTGGATGCTGGATCCAATCTATCATCAAGCATTACGTTTGTGCACTGGTGCATTTCGAACTTCTTCTGTCCAAAGTTTGTACGTGAATGCTTATGAGCTTCCACTATCTCTCAGGAGAGAACAATTGTCTTTTTTTTATTATATAAAACATCAATCTTGTACTAAACCTTCAGTTGATGGTACAGTATTAGATACTCTGCCGAAAAGAGTATTTGAAGCTCGCTGAAGTAGTGTCCCTTCATTCCCCATTAGAATGGAGAATATAAGCAGCACGATTGACCTTAATACAAGCAACATTTCACGGGTTGAGGTTAATAGTATTCCACCGTGGTCAACCCCAAAGATAAATGTTGATTTAAGCTTAAATCAGTTCCCCAAAGAAACCACACCAGATTACGTATATAGACAGCACTTTGCAGTAATTCAACAAAGTGACAGAAATTTAATTCCTATTTACATCGATGGATCGAAATTGGAAGACGACGTTGGCTCAGCCTTTGTCTGCCAAGATGAAATTATGGCAGAACAAATTTAATCGAATTCATTTATCTTTACTGCAGAGCTGCAGGCTATTCACCTAGCCTTAAAGTATGTAATCAGAAAGGGTTATCGTTGCTGCGTGATTTACACTGACTCAGTTAGTGCACTTCAGGCGTTGATCTCATGTGATCCTAGTTTTTATTCTGTAGTTATTAAAATCTATAAACTGTTTTGCCATCTTTGTGCGAGTAGTATTTTCGTAAAATTTTGTTGGGTCCCGGGTTATAAAGGTATAAGGGGAAATGAAGAAGCTGATAAAGCTGCAAAGTCAGGAAGTTCTTCTCAGCATACAATGTATATTGAAGGAGATGATTTGAAGCTAGTTGTTAAAAAACGACTAGCAGAGAGTTGGCAAAATATGTGGAATTCACAAGTTTACAATAAACTACATGAGATCAAACCTATGATAGAAAACTGGACACACAAGAAACCTTATGACAGGAGATCTGAGGTTATTTTTTGTCGTCTGTGGATTGGACATACTCGGTTGACTCATCAATACTTTTTGAACGGCGAAGAGCAACCAGTATGCCAGTATTGCAATTGCTGTCTAAGTGTTAAACACATACTGCTCGATATCTCTGCCTTTGAGATCAGGCGTAGACAGCATTTTGGAAATGCAAGTTTTAAAGAGATTCTGGGCCAGAGGCCAAATCGGTATAATGTACTGGACTTTTTAAAAGTCACTAATTCGTAGAAAGAGATTTAATTATTTATTTATTTATATATTTATCACATTTTTGTGTGTTGTTATTTTTTTGTACTTATTATGTGTATATTTATTTTTGTTGTTATTTATTTACTTATTTATTTATCATGTTGAAAATTTTTTTACCATTAGCCCTGGCGCAGCATAGCCTATATGGCTCTTGTGCCAAAAAACAAAAACCAACCTACCAACCTTCTTCCTAGGTACTGCATCTTTGGTAATGGTCTGATTTTTTTTTCTACAGTAATTATTTAAAAAAATGTTTGTTGAAATCCATACTGTTTTCTTACAAATATCTTCAGTCAAATGAAAATTTTCACAATAGTATCCTTCCCAAAGTAATTCACTAGAGACAATTGAATTTAAAGTGAGACATGTAACTAACTCTTTTTGGTTTTGTACTTTGAGAAAATTCGATTCAAATTTTTCACAAATTTTTTTCATAATTAAATATGTAACAACAACAACAACACTGATGACATGAGACTGAGAAAAGAGGAGTTTACCTCGACTAATATTTGTTATTAAGGGATACAATTCTTCATTTTCTAAAACCTCATTTAACACCAACATATCTTTACAAAATTTACATTTTATCTTTTTCAGTAGGGAATAGCAACAGTACCCTGCAATGTATGTCAAAATAGGCAAATCTTCATTGTAATTTTCAATTTTTGCCAAAGTTACATAAATTTCATTAAATAAGGGAGGTACCAGTATGTGCTTGATAATTCGTGGAGGCTCGGAGAAGACATCTTTTATTTCATTGAAGCTTATTGCACCAAAAACATCTGACTTTAAGTTTAATCTGATTACGGATTGTAAACAAAGTTTCTTCTCAACTTTATACACTTGTCTAATACTGATATTATATTGGCCACCACTTAATTGTCTGTACTGTCCAAACCTATCTTCTAGGAGGTCAGTTTGAAACTTACCAGGTAAAAAGTACAAATAATTCATCTCACTTAAACAATATTTGGACAAATGTATAAGTGCTTCTGTAGTTTGTGTTAGAGCCAAATGGATTTCTTTCATCAATGAACCTTTTGGATAACTTATATTCATTTTCTTCCATTTTTCTAGCTATTGTAACATTTCTTTAAGATATACAATTTTGATGTCAGCTGCATATTCTGTTATGGGACACATGAAATCATCATTTAACCTATTTTCTTTGCCAGGTGTTTTAACATTAACAATTTTCCACCATTTTACAAAGATGTTGATGTAAACAGCTGTTTCTCTATAGTGAGGAAGCAAATGATTAGGGCCTAGAGTTAGAAGAGACTCTGAAGTGAGATCATTGAAAATTTGCAATACCAGTTTCACATTTTGTTTTTCAAAAGCATTGGGACGCAAAGCCTTTAATGAAAGACCATGGCAATACTTTGCCAATTTATCATGTTCGAGATCATACATTTTTAGTAAAGTATCAAAACAAGCATAATGAATGACATTATCATCTCCCTCAAATGTCGGATAAACCGTGGAGGTCTGCTCTCTTTGCTTCAACCAGTGCATATACATTTCATTATATGCACTGGATCAATAACCTAGAATAAAGTTCTAGTCATATCTTTAGGGTGTTTATACATAAAAGTAACATCTGGAGGATCAGCAAATAAAGACATGGCTTTTCTATTAATAGAATTATTATTTGAAATTACAGAAACA
Organism: Centruroides sculpturatus; assembly: GCF_000671375.1. NCBI lineage: Eukaryota > Metazoa > Arthropoda > Arachnida > Scorpiones > Buthidae > Centruroides > Centruroides sculpturatus. The sequence goes on along the minus strand of NW_019386710.1, from coordinate 425 downwards.
ACTTTAAATCCTATTTCTTCCAGTTCTAGAATAATTTTTCTGATCCACTGATGCAAACAATTATCTGTCACTTTATTGACTCCTAAAATGTGAGCAACATCTTTGAAATTACTTAATATACTAGCTATCATGAACACTTGAGCTGCATTTGCAGTAACCAATGTATCATTATTTGACATGCTAACCAAATTTCCATTTTTGTAATCAAAATACTCTTTCAAGTCTATTTCATCTATCAACAGATTAATATAATACTCATGAGGTTGTAAAAATGTATATTTTCTGTTCACATATGATAAAAGGTTGTTTTCACATTGCTCTTTTTGGGGTCCCAAATGTAAATTAGAACAAACTTTTCTGATTGTACATGGATGAGGACTGATAAAAAATCCAGCCTGTCTGATAAATTTGTAAGCACATGGTGA
>NW_019386709.1:0-22877 GCF_000671375.1 Centruroides sculpturatus | reverse complement strand
TCATAATTTTAAAAATTATGGTTATTTTTTAAGGAGGAAAGAGAACAGTCTCGGTAGACTAATTAATATAATTATTGTTAACGAAGAATTAGGAAATTAGATATCAAACACACTTTACTGTAGTAAAAAGAAAAAGACTTTAATATTCAAATCTAGTCATTTTTAGTTAAGAAACAATTTAATTAATAGGTCAGATTTTTAAAATTTTGATTATGCAAACGGAAATGATCACCATCAGGGATGTATTTAGGTACAGTATAATGGTATGAAACGCCAGCCTGAGATACCACAGATTTAGGAGTCACAATGAAGTTAACTTTTTACAAAAAGTAACAAAAAACACATACACACACGCACATTTTATGACGTAAATATTACAATGATATATATTAGATTCATTTAAAATTTACTTTGGGCTACGTACAAGAAGAAATCGGAGTCTCCTAACTTTATCTTTAAAGGGGTCCCCTCAAGAACCTAGCGCCTTAGGTCTCGAAAAGTATGAATACTGTCCTGGTCGCCATATAAATAATTACGATATAGATTTGGAAATAAAATATCATTTTGATTACTGGAGAAAAATAAATTATGTAATTTGCTAATTTGATAATTTATATAGATTTTTAGATAGATATATTTTAAATATCTATTAAAATTAATATTCTTCTGTTAGAAGTATTCGTTTATTCGTTGAAAAAATCAAAGAAATATACAAAAGAATATAATTTTCAATGAGTGTTTTTTGAATTTTTTAGTCTCTCTTCTTTAATTCTAATCAATTCTAAGAAAATGTATCTAAAATATCTGAAATGGGATTTCCTTTTATCTGATTATGACAAGAACATTTCACAATATGATGTTAATTATACTGTATCTAGCAAAATCATTTATATTACAACATAATTTTTTTTCATTCAAAATTTTGGCATTTATTCAGTTTTAGATATTTGAACAATACCAGTTTAAAATAAAAGTACTGTACATTCTGAAAATTTAATTCAAGAATAGATCTATACAGGCCTAATTATATTTCTAATTCTATTGATAAATCATTCTATCTAATCAGATAAGTAAAAACTTATTAAATAAAAAAAATTGAAAATACAATAGGAAAAATTCGAATTAGATAATTACTCCAATTCTTAAATATTTTTAGTATTAAAAAAAAACAAAATCACAAAAATAAGTAAATAAATAGTTAAGAGGACGACTAAAATATCGCAAAGTTTGTCGGGAAAGATAATAAACTCATATTGGTTTTTCTAGCTAAAAATAATTTTAAAATGTACAGTACTTTCGCATTAATCTAACAGATAATTTCTTATATAAACTAATGTTTTCGTCCTAGTTTATAATCTGAAAACATCAGTTCATACAAGAAAAGTTTATAGATTATTGACTATTCTAGTTTTATAAGATATATAATCGACTGAAATTTTATATTAATTCTTTGAAAAGTTTTAACTTCACACAGAATAAAACAAATTTGGAGACAAAGCAAAATTTTAAATAATTCATTAAACATTTTTCTTTATTGCTGCACAATCGAAAAAAATTTTGGAAATTTTAGAATTTCAATAAATTTGACGATTAAGTTCAGTTTAAAAAATCAATGATTAAACGAGTAAATAGCTAATATAAAATAAAGAATTTAATTTTTTTCTTGAAAAGTTATTAAAAAATTTGTATAAAAATTTTGTTTTATAAATGTATTCATGTTATTAAATTAAATAAAATTTAAATTTAAAAATAATAAAAGAATTAAATCTCTTTTTCTAGTGAATAGAAGTAAAATAATTCTCAAACAAAACTTTCTTATCTAATTTTAGATTACAAATAAACAAATGAGTCATTAATTATTTATACATACTTTTAAGATATAAAACAGATAAAATCTTTTTACAACTGGTTTTAAAAACTGAATTTTAAATAGATATAGATTGTAAAACAATTCATAAATATATCATATGTATATGTTACGCCAATTATATACACCTACCCAATATAATATGAAATATTTGACCATGCAAAATAATATATGTTCATAGGAGTAATTAATGATTGAAAAGAAGAAAAATATATAAACATTATTTTTTTCATTATAACAATGAATCATTATTAATAAATTATACATTGTAATAACTGTTGCAATCATTTATTTGTTTTCTCTACATGGAATTATTTATTTTGCATTAATATATACATTCTATAAAATATTTTAGTTAGTATACTGTATTATAAACATCTACAATTCTTCTAGAAAACAAATGCAAATAAAATGCATTGTAAAAGATTAGCGTACTAAAATTAATTACAATACATTAATCTGATAACAGTAAAATACACTTAGAAAAATAAATGACACTGATCCAAAAATACTAATTAATTATGCATTATTCATTTATTATTCCATAAAAGAATATATTTAGTGCGTTATAAATAAAAAAGCAGCACAAAGCTAATGAGATGATATTATAGATACGAAGTTAATCAAGGCGAGAATTGTCAAGCAATTAAGAGGATTACTTTTCTTGCGGAAGTCAGTAGAATAATAATAAAGAAATTAATATCTGCGATTGAATAATAGCGATATTATTATTTCTCTTATCAGTAAAAAAATAAAATAAAATAAATAATTTATTGAGTAGTCATCACAATAACAAAGTCAGGAAAACCCAGAAATACAATACTATATTGCATATATACTGTATGATATAGAACAATATTACAACGCTATAATATATTAAAATCTCAGGTGTCATATCGATGATGATAATATAATTTTAAAGTATTATAAAAAGTAAAATAAAACAAAATATAACAAGTGCTTCATAATTATGATAAAACATTCACTGATAAATTACTAACAACAATAACACCTTAACAATGAAACATTTTCAACTTATTTAATGAGCCATCCTCAAGTTATAAGTTATATAAAAGAATAATTTAAAAAAAAAATCAGATGTCTTACAAATATCTGAATGAAGAGTTCGATAAACACAACAAATTATAAATGGAACAGTTACAACTGACAGCATTGTAAACTAACTAGGGAACATATTCCTTTATTTACAATTTAGACTATTCATAACAAAAATTTCATGACGATTCATCGATTTCCTATGCTGCCATTTCTCTCTCTCTCTCTCTTTCGTGAAGGAAACTGTGCCGTTGCAATTTTTAGCAAAGTATTTTAGGCTATAAAGAGAATATACTGTATAATAATTTGTCACATTTCTCGAACTTCTTATTCAAATACTTATAACGCGTTCGATTCTTTAAAATTATTTTCTTGTGATATTTTTTAATGTAATCTGAAGATGTCGCGTTAAATAGGTTGAAAACGTTTGTTTTGAACGTAAATGCTTAATTATAAAGTAACGTATATCTCTTCACGAACACTTCAACATATTTGACAGATCTTGATGATCCTGTCAGGACTGAATTAAGTGATGTGAAAAAGTCAGTGTTTAGTAAAAAAAATTTAGAACTTTATTTTACTTTATATTTTATAAAATCATAGATATGTACTGAAGAACTTGGCATATGTTTAGTACAATGTCAAGGAACTATATAATATATGCAAGTATATTATATAGTTTTCTGGCATAAATAGGCTATATTCTTGATAAAAATTGTTTTTAATTTTAAATTAAAAATCACACATAAAGTGTGAAATTTTGAGAAAATTTAATAATTGTTGAGTCCATCAAACATATTAAGAATTTTTAAGTCTATTTTATAATTTAAATTACTTTCTCGGTCAAAAATATTTTATACAAAGTCAAAGTCATAAGATGAAATTATTAAATTTTAAGTATAAATAAAAACGTAATATTTACTATTTATTATTAAAATTTTAAATAGTTTAGTCATATGAATTTGTATATATGATATTCAGTTTGATGTATTCTTCATTAAATAAAAATCATTATAGAAAACATTTTCAAGTGGCATTTATTCCTAGCCAACGCCCTTAATTTAAATTTCAGGTTCGTACAATGACTCTTCATTCTCTTCATTTTTAGAAAATACTGATAAAATATTACAAAGCCGCCTAGATGGCAAAGTGGGAAGAGTGGCAAACTCCCACCAGGAGGGTTCAGATTTATTATATTAATAGTATAGGCTACAGTGTGAGCCCCGCCCTCTTCTTCCCGCATGATTTCCCTTAAATATAAATTAATTCTAAAAAATCACAAAGTATTATAAATAAATTATATTAATGATACAAATTTTAATGTATTTTATTTTTACGTCGCTAACAGGAGCGATTATGTTCATATTTTATAGACCCATTTAAACTTAAACGAGTTTTTAATGAAGAATTTAATAGAAAATAATTTAAAACTTAAATTAACATTACTTTTAATTTCGTAACTGAATTTATTCAATAATAAATTTCCTAAAAATAATAAAAATGAAATACAGACTAATTAATTTTTATTTTATGTAAATAAGTTTAAAAGTATGTTATTTATTGAAAAAACTAAATATAGAACTGGTTTATTATTTAATAAATGTGTTCAACGAATCTAGTTTCACTCTCAACCAATCTATGTTTACAAATAAATTCGTAAGTAATTTTTTATTTAAAGGATAACAGAACAACGACGAGGTTAACTTGTTTTTAAATTATGTTTGAAATGCGTAAACCATTCATAATTAGCTACTAAAGTCTGTTATACTTTTTACAATGTCATCATATTATTTTTGATTTCTTAATTCAAATAGAAAAGTAATTCAAAAGATAAATATATTTTTGTATCTGTGGAAATACAATTTTTACGCTCCTTATGATTATGAATTATAATTGTGATAAACAATTCTTTCAACTCTAAATCTATTAATAAATATATATACATCAATAGAATTCATTATTGAATTTATGTCCTGAAAGTTTATTTTAGATTTTTCGGTATAGTTTCATTAACAGTATATTTTATTTTATTTTTATTCCTCCCAGTTAATGTAATAACGTGATAGATGAAGCAATAGAAGTTTTAACATTAATTTAAGGAAATTAACTATAGTGAAAATAAATTAAATAAATAAATATTCATAGAGAATATTATTTAAAAACTTTTTATAAATAAACAATAAAAAAACTAATTAAATATTATTATGTCTTACGCGATGATATAATAATAATAATATATATGTCTATATATCCTATATCCCATTTGCTGCGTAATTTTGTTTTTAAGTTTATTCAATTAGATTATTTTTCCCCGGACCAGGAGACAACTTAAAGGCCCACAGTAGTTCCTACCTTTATGAAATTAATGTTAGTTCTACTAATAGAAAATAGAATGTTTTTTCATTAATAAAAATCAACAATAAATAATGTGGATGCGATTAATGTCCTTCATGGAAAAGAGAAAAGAATCCATAAACTTATTTCAAACAAGCAGCAACAAACTTTACACCAATTTCTTATAATTAAACAAGTGAATTTCATATTAATAAAATGAAGAAAATAAAATTAAACGCTTGTGATTACTATTCTATAGATATTTTGTCGTTAAAAAATTTACGATAATGGTCCGCGTAATACAAAATTGTGAGTTTAGTGGTCCGTGAGGTCTAAAAGGTTGGCGACCGCTGCTCTAAGAGACAAAAGAGGCTCGCTCTATCCCCGGGCTCAATAAAAGCTCTCGAGTTTGTTTTTGAAATAAGACAAACTCTGAAACTCTTACTTTCACTTATAATATTATTTAATTTCTCAATAATATTTTAATATTATTGAGAAATTAATATTTTAATTATATATTATATACGATAGAGTTAAATGAAATAAATAGGTCATGGTGGTGACTCTATTGTGGGCCATACAACGCGGTCAGCCAGCATGGTTGAGGAATGGAAAATGATAATTCGATCTAATTATAATAAATCATAATTCGCACCGTTTTCGAACCTGTGTCCTCCGCTGAGCAGAATGAAATTTCTCTTCGCTGTCAACTGATCGATTTTTTTAAAAAATATTTTCATACAATTCATTACATTTGTTACTCGTTTTTATTAAGCAAAAAGTTAACATAATGAGCTAATTTAATGGTTTCACCGACCATCTACTACCGATTATTTCAGAAGTTTCTATTAAAAATTTGTTAGAGATTGAGTACTTTATTAAAATTCAGCAAAAAACTGGTAAATAAAATTATAATATATATATATAATAATTCAATCTTAACTAAATTTTTATGGCAATTTTATACTTAACGCACTGTATATAGGATGAAACAGTCATATATATGACTTCAAATAATTGTATCAATAGATCAATCAATTAAATAATTCTTCCGAGAAAAATTTAAACCTAAATATACTTTTAAAGTATTTTAATTTTAACCTTATAAGCATTTTAAATATTTAAAAGCCAGTCTATTACCTAGAAATTTTTATTCTCTTCAAATATAAACATAACAATTTATTTTAAAAAATTCATTTTTTAAATGGTTATCATATTTTCGTTTAATATCTATCTGTCCTTTCTTAATCTCGAGAACAGAGTTAGATAGATGAAATCCGAGAGCAAATTGGAAACCTTAGGGGCAGGAGGCCCGCATTAACTGTAGAAAAACTTCCGATAAAATCGAAAATCACGTTATTTCAATTCAAAATTTCCCCTGTAAGGAGTTATATAGATGACCCGCACGACTCAATTTCTAAAGGTAAAGTATTATGTATTGTACAGGGGCAAGCCACTACTAATTTGAAGGTAGAAAGTATACATTTTAAATTAATTAAATTAAAAAATATAACTAAAAATTGCAACCTGGCATTATGACGATGTTACAATAAAATAAATTCTACTTTTCTATATGTTGTAAAATTGTAAATTGTTGTTATAAAAATAGCTAAATTGTAATTTCAAAATTTAAATTGTAAATTGTAGATTTATGTTTTAATAAGCCTATATATTGTTACTAATGTATTTGCTTGTTTGCTTATTTACTAATGTATTAAGTTAGAATAATAAAAACAATTTAGAAATTAAGAAATTATATTAATTTTGAAGTAAAAGTTTTATCTATTTATTTTTTCGTGATTTAGATATTGTTTTATTACGATTCTTATCAGATTTTTATTAAAATTCATTTAATTGAAGTATATTAATTTTTATCACGAATAAATATGCTCCAATTAAACGATTTTGATGAGATGATAGTAATTTACTTAATAATTTAATGAAAATTAATGATTTGTTATATTTATTATCAAAACTTTATATTTTTTAATACATTATTTTACTTATATTTAATAAATTTTACGATATATTATCCTCTATTTTAATCTGCTTACATTTTATTAATGCAATTTTGATAATTAATAATTTAATTTCGTGATTCACAATAAATAATAGATTGTTTTGATTCTATTTTCTTATTTAAAGAGACAATGACAAATAATAACTTATTATCGAGGCGTAACGAAAATTTATTCCTTATAATATTTTTCATAAATTTAAATAATCTGGCTACATGATATTTTAGAAAAAACAATAAGAGAAAAATGATGTTAAAATAAAATAACAGAATAAGGAAAGAAATAGAAAAATATAAAATACGTTATTTATAATATTTTAAAATACTTGTTTGGCATCAAGGAAGTTGTTTTCCTTTTCAGAATTTTTTAATTCTTAAAAAATTCTGATTAAAAAATCGTTGTAATATTATCAAGGTCCGCTTGACAAATTTCATTGACAACTATTTTTTCTTTCTTTTTATATCAGGTTCTGTATCTATATTCTTTGTCTTGTTGCTACATCATAAATGTCTCTCGTTTAGTATTCTTTTTATATCTTCGTAATTTTTAAATCTCATATCAGTTATTAAATATTCCATGTGTTCATTTCATTGTTCACAACACTTCATTTCTTTAATATTTCACTCCACTGATATCAGTTTATGTGTCAAAATATATATATGTGGTAAATTTTCCCTTCTCTTCAAGTGATAATTTCCCGTTTCATTTATTTCTTCCAAAAGATACATCTCTAATTTCAAGTTGGTGGTTCAATTCCGAGGAATTTCTTTTTATGGGAGGAAATAGGTTTCTAATTATTGGTGATTGCACTATTCTATTTTGAAGGGCAAATTGAAGGGCAAATGAAATATTAATATTTTTTACAATTGATTAATATAAATAAAATAATTTTACAAAAAATACTTTTTTATTTTTACATTCTAGAAAAAAGTCTTAAACAGAAAAGGCGAAAAAAATCTATTTTATCGTTATAATGTTATAGCCTACTAATTTTCTTTTTTGAACCATTCATAGTTAGTTATACTTTAGACTAGAAGACGGAGAATTAATATAAAGAAACAAGTTGATCAAATTCTATATAAATATTGAGTATTAATATATTTAATTGAATGTCATATATAAACTTATAAATTGATGATATTTAGTAAATAATAGTATTGAAATCTATATATTTAACTACAATACAGTACGATGCAACTTTTTATATTACTAGAGACTAGATTAAATTAATTAGTGCAAACCATCAGCGTATTAAATCAATGGCTAAAATTTTGTCATTACAAAAGTCTACTGCAACGAAGTCTGCCAGCATAGATGAAGGAGGGAAGAACGACGCCCGGAGTTGAGCAATACAGCCCATGACAAATGAAAATTCAAATCGGATTCGATCCAGATTCCCATGACCTAGGTTAAAGGTTTACCGAACGGTTCTCTAACATTGGAAGAATCATTAAATGCGTTTTTCGGTTTATATTTTAACAAATATTAGTAATGGAAAAAGCATATTTTTAAAATATAGCCTAAATGCTGCTAAAAACAGCATTTCACAATTGAATTTCCGAATTTACTGGAATTTTTTTTTTTTTTATTGAAAACTACTAAAAATACAGGAATCACTTTTTGGTATAGAATTATGTAAATTGCAAATAACGAAATTGTGTAATCTTCTCACTGGTTTTGTAAGAAAATTATACAATTTCTTTTGAATATCTAAAGGTTGATAGCTCATTTTAACATTTAACAAGTTATTAAATAATTCAAGCTTAGGATTTAATGAATTATAATTATAAAATCTATTTTGAAATTCCATAAAATTTTCGGTAATCACTTCTCAAACGTTATAAAATCAATTACGTGATTTGAATTTATGACATAATGGTTCTTTGTCAACACAAAGCGCTAAGTCCAATAAGTTATAAGCTATATATGGAAAACTATAATTTTGTTCACTAGAGATTGAGAACATCATGCCGAAACTATCTGCTAAATGGCACATGATATACTTTACCGTGTGCCATTTAGCAGATGGCTATGGATGTTTGAATTCAGCTTTCCATTCTGAGGCGCCTAAGATTAAATCTGACTGCCTTCATTCTTCACAAGTGTTAGCGATGTCCGGGATTTCAACTGCAGTTGAAATCCCGGACATCGCTAACACTTGTGAAGAATGAAGGCAGTCAGATTTAATCTTAGGCGCCTCAGAATGGAAAGCTGAATTCAAACATCCATAGCCATCTGCTAAATGGCACACGGTAAAGTATATCATGTGCCATTTAGCAGATAGTTTCGGCATGATGTTCTCAATCTCTAGTGAACAAAATTATAGTTTTCCATATATAGCTTATAACTTATTGGACTTAGCGCTTTGTGTTGACAAAGAACCATTATGTCATAAATTCAAATCACGTAATTGATTTTATAACGTTTGAGAAGTGATTACCGAAAATTTTATGGAATTTCAAAATAGATTTTATAATTATAATTCATTAAATCCTAAGCTTGAATTATTTAATAACTTGTTAAATGTTAAAATGAGCTATCAACCTTTAGATATTCAAAAGAAATTGTATAATTTTCTTACAAAACCAGTGAGAAGATTACACAATTTCGTTATTTGCAATTTACATAATTCTATACCAAAAAGTGATTCCTGTATTTTTAGTAGTTTTCAATAAAAAAAAAAAAAANAACGAGAACTTATTAATTTTACAGTAACTAAAAAGCTTTTCTTATTGTATATCGAAAGTATTTCGACTATAAATAGAACAGTTTCATTTAAGTTGCATTAAAAATAAGAGTTTTCTGGTTAGTTTTTCTGGGTGTCCCCGTTTTATCAGTCCTCCTACGCGTTTTATCATACATGTTTGTTAAAACGGGTACTTTGCAATTTAAAAATAATAATAATAATTAAAAAATAACGCTTTTTAAAATGGAAAAGGAAAACCATAGCGCGGAAATGTTTCACTTTCGATATAGAACGGATGATAATCTGTACTGAAAAAAAGGCAGAATTGTTTAGGTAAAATATAGCGACTTTTTGTCAATTTTAAACTAAGTACCCACTCTTATCCAACTTTTCTCTACTATAATTAGGATTGAATATGAAAATTGTTAAATGAAATTCTTACTTTATGTCATTCAAACGTTTAAATAATTTTATGAACAGATGTGATTTACCAGAAAAATACAGGGTGTCCCAAAAACATGCATTCACTCTTTATTAGTCCAATAAAAGAAATAGAAGATATCAATTCAAGAAGATATTGAAAGGCAATGTCTCAATTAAATTTCTTTTAATTTAACTTATTAGACTTGAACTTATTTCAATAAACACCTAAATCAAAACTTAATATATTAGTAATGGTCAATCAAAGAGTGAGTAGGCCTACATATTTTTTGACACCCTGTATATATGCTACATAAAATTCAAGCAAAGTTTTAGAAAGAATAGTTTTTCCTAATGAAAATTTTATTAGTAAATAGAGCGTAGATTATCCGAAAAATCGATTAATCGAAATGAACTTCAGAAAGTAAAAATTCCAGAAATTACGAAGTTTTTACTAGTAATCACTGCCTACTGTCTTCCTTAGGTCTACTGTTGAGATATCTCATTATTAATTTTACTATTATGTGTTTTTTACTTTGAACTGAGTTCAAAGTAAAAAGTTTTATCAGTACATCGTAGATTGTAAGGAAAGACTAGTGATTTTTTAATGAATAAGATTAGTTTTTTCGTTATTTCTTATCATTCGTATGTATTAAATTTCCATTCCTTAACTTTTTTTTTTGTTATTGTATTACAATTAAGATTACTACTTTTATAGAATATTTTATTTAAGGTATTTATCTTCTTATTCTTTCCTCTAGATGTGATTGATTATCGGGAAAACCGGTTATCCGAAATCGTTCAATTATTTCGGATAATTGACGCTCTACTGTACTAAAAATAACAAAAATTAAAATTAAATACCAAAATATTACATAATAACGTTATATAAGTCTATTAATAGTTATTACTTCATATTTTACTACTGTCAAGTGAAATACGACATTACAGGAATCGACGAAATAAGATTCGGGAAAGTGACCCAAAGGAGGAATACTTTCAGATAATGTTGCAGCATTAATGAAAAAGTAAAATAAAATATGCTCCGCAAAAAACATAAAATATAATAAATACAAAAATATTAATAGCATGGCCGAAATAGCCATGACGCGTGCGTGCCGGTTTGAGAAATTGGATTCGATCCAAGTCAAATTCTCAGGAACTTTTCAAGGTTTGATTTTTATTTTTTACTCTTTCTGTTACGTAGGCACTAAGAAAATCTTTTATTGGGCCATCGTGAGTCTAATCAGACCCACAATGGAAGCGGCCGAGTAGAGAAGAACGAGACTCAATCCGGGACAGACCGTCCGTGAAAAATTCCTGAAGTTCTTTGCCAGCCAGTATTCGATCTCGTTTCCCCTAGAACAGTAGATTGACATCTTTATCGTCTCGGCTATTCGGTCATTCAGAAGTCTGTTTCAGATACGTCTGGCACGTCCCTCATCAAACAGCTGATTTATTATAATTCTAGAAGAACTCGTAATGAGTATTTAAAAGATATTCTTAGTGACCACGAAACAGAAGTAACATCAAAAGAGATATAATAAAAATTAGAACTAAAAAGAATTAATCTATAAAATATAATACACTTTTATATTGATAAAATATTTTACACTAATAGCTTAACTTTTTCCAGATTTTACGTATGATCAGACAATACCAATTTTAAGCTTTTTAATGATTTAATAGAAGCTACCTTTTGCATTCATTTCTTCATAATATAATAGTAGATGGTCTCATAATTCCAAGATTAAAAACGCAGATAACATTGAGATTCGACAGACTTATACTTATGTGTACGTGTTCTTTGTCGGATAATTATTAATATAATGTGATCTAATGTCGTATTATTAGTATTATTTCTAATTTTTATCATAAACGAATTCGGATCCTTCGTATCAACAGGTTTTTTTCATTTTTGATTCTTTCCGTCCTGGACACTAAGAGGATTTTTTTTATCAAGCCCATCGTGGATTCATCTAGGCCCACAATGGGGCTGTCGGATGGAACGCGACATATCCGGGATATCCAGGACTGACCATTTCCGAAAAATTTCTGGAGTTTTTCAAACCCTGTCGGTATTCATTCTTGGGTCCGTCAGAGCAATAGGCCGACAGGTTAATCGCTTGACCAACAGGTCACGTATCAATAGGCTTAAGCCTTAAGGCATGATCATCTCGCTGAAGAAAAGTAACACGAACATCAATACGCCTGTATGAAATATGCTATAGATGAATTGGATTGTTGGGCAACACATGGAGGATCTGTGAAAGAAGAAATATCTCTCGGGAGGATATTTATGGGAAGCTGGCCCCTATTTAGGTGTTAGACACTCGAAGAAAACCTGAAAACTTCCCGCTGCAGCCCGTTGATCAGACGTAAACTCGTGACCAACTTCCAGTATTCAGTGGTTTTATTCATTCGGCCACGAGCCTACCATAAACGGAAAACTTGCAATTAATAAGAAGTTAAGATATTTTTTTAGTTTTAATTCTTTCTGGACTTAAATACTAAGAGGGCTTTTTCTATCTATCATAAGTTCATAAACAAATTTATAAACAATTTTATGAAGAGCGACTGGGTTTGTAAGAGTCGAGACTGGACATATTCATTCATCTCGTTCTTAACATTTTCTGAGTCAACTGGGATTTGAACTCGTGTTTAAACTGGCAAACTGGTGCCATTAATGCTTCTGACTTTTTGAAAAAAAATTTGAAATTCATTCATTCTATGTCTTTTTCATTAAACTAAACTTAATATATCATTTGTTGACTTTAAATTTAAAACTGCTTAAGAATAAAACAGAATACAGTATATAATTTACAATCGCCAGCCAAACACAATATATATAAGAATATACACAATATCTACATTTATACAATCGAGAGCGAAGAGGTGAAGGAAATCAGCCAAAAAGGTTCTCCAATTGGATCAGAACCTCAAAAGTGTTCAGTAATAGTTTGAAACTAATATCTTGGGTTCTGTGTCTTATTACCAGACGGCCTCCTCTATGAACTTGGTCGAACCTATGATAAACACAAAAAATCTTTTAATGCTATAGACCAGAGGTGGCGAATCATTTTGAGCCCGCGTGCCATATAGTAAGTATAGTAGTATACTCAGCTTTAGAGTTGTTTATACGCGCCAAAGTTTTAGACCTCGAAAAACGATATTTAAATAAATTAAACGAATATTCTTTAATTAAAATAAATGTAAAAAAGCTGATTGAAAAAGGATGATTAGGTGATAAACCGAAAGGATGATTGAAAAAGAGATGATAAATAGAAATCGTATGATACATTACGCCATTTTGGGCAGGCGTGCCATAGGTTCGCCACCTCTGCTATAGGCTGTGAAAGGATTTTACAAAATATTTAAGTAGATTTATGTGTTGAAGAATTTTTCAATAAATACAAAATATATACATAAAGTAAATTTAGAACATGCTTTAAGTACAAATGATAAATTTAAAAAATCTTTTTCAGTTTTGAATCTATCCAGCCGGTGGGCACTAAGATGACCTTTTTCCGTATCTATTATGGGTTTGACCAGTGTGGCGGTTGGGTGTTGAGATATGGAGTTTGACTATTCGGACAGGCCATCCATGAAAATTTCCTGTGGTTACGTGCCCTGATTCGATCCCGAGTACCCAAGAGTGGTATGTCGACATCTTGATCTCTTCAGCCATCTGTCTGTCCATTTTAAAGCTAAAAAATGACAACTTCGCAATTTAACAAATATCTTTATCTACATGATACATATTCCATAATTCCATTTAGGCTAAATTGCAACATTGGATTGTGTGGAAAAAGTTATCCGACACAAAACCTGAAAGATCCATTGAACTGGAATTGATCGGAAGTTAAGGACCGATGCATCCAGCATTCTGCGTATCTAAAAATCTATTAGACCAGTCATATCTTCTCCACGCAGATAAAGTCATTATGCAATGCATAATTCCACGGCGTTGTTACTTGAAATTGTTCGTTGAGTAATTATTAGCGATGTCCGGGATTTCAACTGCAGTTGAAATCCCGGACATCGCTAATAATTACTCAACGAACAATTTCAAGTAACAACGCCGTGGAATTATGCATTGCATAATGACTTTATCTGCGTGGAGAAGATATGACTGGTCTAATAGATTTTTAGATACGCAGAATGCTGGATGCATCGGTCCTTAACTTCCGATCAATTCCAGTTCAATGGATCTTTCAGGTTTTGTGTCGGATAACTTTTTCCACACAATCCAATGTTGCAATTTAGCCTAAATGGAATTATGGAATATGTATCATGTAGATAAAGATATTTGTTAAATTGCGAAGTTGTCATTTTTTAGCTTTAAAATGGACAGACAGATGGCTGAAGAGATCAAGATGTCGACATACCACTCTTGGGTACTCGGGATCGAATCAGGGCACGTAACCACAGGAAATTTTCATGGATGGCCTGTCCGAATAGTCAAACTCCATATCTCAACACCCAACCGCCACACTGGTCAAACCCATAATAGATACGGAAAAAGGTCATCTTAGTGCCCACCGGCTGGATAGATTCAAAACTGAAAAAGATTTTTTAAATTTATCATTTGTACTTAAAGCATGTTCTAAATTTACTTTATGTATATATTTTGTATTTATTGAAAAATTCTTCAACACATAAATCTACTTAAATATTTTGTAAAATCCTTTCACAGCCTATAGCAGAGGTGGCGAACCTATGGCACGCCTGCCCAAAATGGCGTAATGTATCATACGATTTCTATTTATCATCTCTTTTTCAATCATCCTTTCGGTTTATCACCTAATCATCCTTTTTCAATCAGCTTTTTTACATTTATTTTAATTAAAGAATATTCGTTTAATTTATTTAAATATCGTTTTTCGAGGTCTAAAACTTTGGCGCGTATAAACAACTCTAAAGCTGAGTATACTACTATACTTACTATATGGCACGCGGGCTCAAAATGATTCGCCACCTCTGGTCTATAGCATTAAAAGATTTTTTGTGTTTATCATAGGTTCGACCAAGTTCATAGAGGAGGCCGTCTGGTAATAAGACACAGAACCCAAGATATTAGTTTCAAACTATTACTGAACACTTTTGAGGTTCTGATCCAATTGGAGAACCTTTTTGGCTGATTTCCTTCACCTCTTCGCTCTCGATTGTATAAATGTAGATATTGTGTATATTCTTATATATATTGTGTTTGGCTGGCGATTGTAAATTATATACTGTATTCTGTTTTATTCTTAAGCAGTTTTAAATTTAAAGTCAACAAATGATATATTAAGTTTAGTTTAATGAAAAAGACATAGAATGAATGAATTTCAAATTTTTTTTCAAAAAGTCAGAAGCATTAATGGCACCAGTTTGCCAGTTTAAACACGAGTTCAAATCCCAGTTGACTCAGAAAATGTTAAGAACGAGATGAATGAATATGTCCAGTCTCGACTCTTACAAACCCAGTCGCTCTTCATAAAATTGTTTATAAATTTGTTTATGAACTTATGATAGATAGAAAAAGCCCTCTTAGTATTTAAGTCCAGAAAGAATTAAAACTAAAAAAATATCTTAACTTCTTATTAATTGCAAGTTTTCCGTTTATGGTAGGCTCGTGGCCGAATGAATAAAACCACTGAATACTGGAAGTTGGTCACGAGTTTACGTCTGATCAACGGGCTGCAGCGGGAAGTTTTCAGGTTTTCTTCGAGTGTCTAACACCTAAATAGGGGCCAGCTTCCCATAAATATCCTCCCGAGAGATATTTCTTCTTTCACAGATCCTCCATGTGTTGCCCAACAATCCAATTCATCTATAGCATATTTCATACAGGCGTATTGATGTTCGTGTTACTTTTCTTCAGCGAGATGATCATGCCTTAAGGCTTAAGCCTATTGATACGTGACCTGTTGGTCAAGCGATTAACCTGTCGGCCTATTGCTCTGACGGACCCAAGAATGAATACCGACAGGGTTTGAAAAACTCCAGAAATTTTTCGGAAATGGTCAGTCCTGGATATCCCGGATATGTCGCGTTCCATCCGACAGCCCCATTGTGGGCCTAGATGAATCCACGATGGGCTTGATAAAAAAAATCCTCTTAGTGTCCAGGACGGAAAGAATCAAAAATGAAAAAAACCTGTTGATACGAAGGATCCGAATTCGTTTATGATAAAAATTAGAAATAATACTAATAATACGACATTAGATCACATTATATTAATAATTATCCGACAAAGAACACGTACACATAAGTATAAGTCTGTCGAATCTCAATGTTATCTGCGTTTTTAATCTTGGAATTATGAGACCATCTACTATTATATTATGAAGAAATGAATGCAAAAGGTAGCTTCTATTAAATCATTAAAAAGCTTAAAATTGGTATTGTCTGATCATACGTAAAATCTGGAAAAAGTTAAGCTATTAGTGTAAAATATTTTATCAATATAAAAGTGTATTATATTTTATAGATTAATTCTTTTTAGTTCTAATTTTTATTATATCTCTTTTGATGTTACTTCTGTTTCGTGGTCACTAAGAATATCTTTTAAATACTCATTACGAGTTCTTCTAGAATTATAATAAATCAGCTGTTTGATGAGGGACGTGCCAGACGTATCTGAAACAGACTTCTGAATGACCGAATAGCCGAGACGATAAAGATGTCAATCTACTGTTCTAGGGGAAACGAGATCGAATACTGGCTGGCAAAGAACTTCAGGAATTTTTCACGGACGGTCTGTCCCGGATTGAGTCTCGTTCTTCTCTACTCGGCCGCTTCCATTGTGGGTCTGATTAGACTCACGATGGCCCAATAAAAGATTTTCTTAGTGCCTACGTAACAGAAAGAGTAAAAAATAAAAATCAAACCTTGAAAAGTTCCTGAGAATTTGACTTGGATCGAATCCAATTTCTCAAACCGGCACGCACGCGTCATGGCTATTTCGGCCATGCTATTAATATTTTTGTATTTATTATATTTTATGTTTTTTGCGGAGCATATTTTATTTTACTTTTTCATTAATGCTGCAACATTATCTGAAAGTATTCCTCCTTTGGGTCACTTTCCCGAATCTTATTTCGTCGATTCCTGTAATGTCGTATTTCACTTGACAGTAGTAAAATATGAAGTAATAACTATTAATAGACTTATATAACGTTATTATGTAATATTTTGGTATTTAATTTTAATTTTTGTTATTTTTAGTACAGTAGAGCGTCAATTATCCGAAATAATTGAACGATTTCGGATAACCGGTTTTCCCGATAATCAATCACATCTAGAGGAAAGAATAAGAAGATAAATACCTTAAATAAAATATTCTATAAAAGTAGTAATCTTAATTGTAATACAATAACAAAAAAAAAAGTTAAGGAATGGAAATTTAATACATACGAATGATAAGAAATAACGAAAAAACTAATCTTATTCATTAAAAAATCACTAGTCTTTCCTTACAATCTACGATGTACTGATAAAACTTTTTACTTTGAACTCAGTTCAAAGTAAAAAACACATAATAGTAAAATTAATAATGAGATATCTCAACAGTAGACCTAAGGAAGACAGTAGGCAGTGATTACTAGTAAAAACTTCGTAATTTCTGGAATTTTTACTTTCTGAAGTTCATTTCGATTAATCGATTTTTCGGATAATCTACGCTCTATTTACTAATAAAATTTTCATTAGGAAAAACTATTCTTTCTAAAACTTTGCTTGAATTTTATGTAGCATATATACAGGGTGTCAAAAAATATGTAGGCCTACTCACTCTTTGATTGACCATTACTAATATATTAAGTTTTGATTTAGGTGTTTATTGAAATAAGTTCAAGTCTAATAAGTTAAATTAAAAGAAATTTAATTGAGACATTGCCTTTCAATATCTTCTTGAATTGATATCTTCTATTTCTTTTATTGGACTAATAAAGAGTGAATGCATGTTTTTGGGACACCCTGTATTTTTCTGGTAAATCACATCTGTTCATAAAATTATTTAAACGTTTGAATGACATAAAGTAAGAATTTCATTTAACAATTTTCATATTCAATCCTAATTATAGTAGAGAAAAGTTGGATAAGAGTGGGTACTTAGTTTAAAATTGACAAAAAGTCGCTATATTTTACCTAAACAATTCTGCCTTTTTTTCAGTACAGATTATCATCCGTTCTATATCGAAAGTGAAACATTTCCGCGCTATGGTTTTCCTTTTCCATTTTAAAAAGCGTTATTTTTTAATTATTATTATTATTTTTAAATTGCAAAGTACCCGTTTTAACAAACATGTATGATAAAACGCGTAGGAGGACTGATAAAACGGGGACACCCAGAAAAACTAACCAGAAAACTCTTATTTTTAATGCAACTTAAATGAAACTGTTCTATTTATAGTCGAAATACTTTCGATATACAATAAGAAAAGCTTTTTAGTTACTGTAAAATTAATAAGTTCTCGTTGCAAAATTCACAATTTTAGGTTGGAACGTCTGTGGAACGTTAAATTCCTTGCAAGCCTTCAGATAACCCATGTTTCTGGACATCACCGTACGAATGGCTCGCTTCTGACCAAAATTGTCAATTCGTTTTTCCTCGTTAATATTTAGACATATCTCTGATTTTAAAAAAGATAATATAAACTAGCGACAAACACAGCATGGTAAAATAGGATATTTTATGAACCTCATCGGTACCCCGTTTTATCAAATTGACAGCTAATTTGAAAAACTCTTTGCAACACAAAAAATTAGGTTTATATGACACATCAATTAGATGTGAAAAGATATCGTAAACAATACCTAATTTGATACTTGCATTCCAAAAGTTACTTTCTGTCAATGCTCTGATCAATTACAAAACAAAAAAAAATAGTCAACACAGTTTTAAAAAATCAATCGAAAAGTAGTGGTTTCATATTATTCACATTTTTTGTTATCAGGCCCACTGTTGTTCCCATTTAAGCTGGGTAATTTAGACTATATACGAAGTGAGTGTAGTGACTAATTATAGATAGTAGTGACTGGTTGCGACTACATAGTCAACTATGAGACTACAGTGAATAATTGAATTCATACATTAGTTCAAACAACAGATAGGGTTTTATGTGAGAAATATCTCTATGAGTTCTAAATTAAAGTTCAATTAAATAAGTTTAATTGAGAATATACAGGGAATTGAAACAAAACAACTTTTCTAGTTTTTTTCTAATAATAAAGAAGTAAAAAAAGTTTGCATATTTACATTATTTTCAAATTTTTAATATTATTTTCAACTTTTTCTTATCATAACGAAGTTAAAATCTTAACAACTTAATACTTCATTTTACTTAATTCCAAAAAAATATTAGTCAACACAGTTTTAAACATCAATCAGAGTTAGAAAGTGCTCTGAATTTGGATTTGATGCACTATTTCATTTCCGATTCATTTTTGATAGACAATCAATCTTCGTACACTTTCTGTTTCAGCTGGTACCAGGATCTATTGGACGCGGCGGTGGAACATTTGCAACGTAATGAACTCCATATTCCTCTAGTACAGAAACTATATCTGTTGCTTAATGCTTAATGCGAGTCCGGCTCAGAAGACATACAGGCTATCCGAGTGATGTTTCATGAGGAATAGGATCAGACTCTTAATACACTTCTTTATGTACACTTCTTTGTTGATGCGAAGGCGAGAGAGTGCTATGAATACTTGGAATTTTCCCTTTGAACTGATTGCTGCCCAAACCAATATTTTCTGAGGAAATTGTGTCTGACGTTATTTCACCTGTGGATCAATTCGAACCCATCCTTACAATAGTAGTTGTTGTTTTCAGTGCAGTCACTTCTATCAAAAGTAAAATACAGTTTATCGTCCATAACAATGTCTATTCGAAGCTTTGAAATTTCCACACTCATTTTTCGCAGCAATGGATATCTGGCAATCTCCCTGTCCCTGGACATCTAGTAATAGTCTTACTACTTTCCAGCCTTTTTATGATGCTGTAAACTATCCTTCTTGCCATCCCCATGTCCACAAAATGTTAAACTGTGAAGCTTCTTCCTTTCTTCATGCTGCTTGTAAAATTTCCAGCTATAATTTTACTTTGCTTTTCATTAAGCTGCTCCTTTTTATTTATGTTTGGAATATTGTCTCCATGACAACTTGAATTTAAATCTACGGAGTTCGAATAACAACGTTCCCACTAGCACGTTCCCAAATTTATTTATTTATTATTATATTTTTAAAATACCAAATATATCTGCCATAATTCTGCAAACTTTTAGTTTACATACCTATAAATATTAATAATAAAATCAATATTTACAAATAAATTTGTCACAAAAAGATCAAAATATTTTTAAGTTTAGATTATTTTATAAATAATTAAATTATTGAAAAACTAAATAACGATCATATTTGTTTTTTAAATGATCTAAATTATTATAAAAATATTATAAAGATACAGTAGTCCCTCGGTTTAAATAACAAAATATTTCTGTCCTAAAGAAAAAATTTATATATTTGTTTTTATTAATGGATAAAACACGCTAAAAGGTGGGTCAATAAGTCAATGTGTATAAGCTAAATTACTCAATGTATTGTACAGTACATTATAATTATATTTTATCCATGCTTATATAATATAGAACATTTTAATACATCCTGTACATTGTAATTTCGTTGTTAATATGTTTTTAAAACATTCGATTTCCCGAATTTTTAGTCTGTTAAATCGAGGACCCCTACTGTATTTTATTTCAAAAATTATTTAAAATCAATTATCAATTTTAATAATATCTCTTGTTTATTTGCTCACTTGTCAGTATAAATTATCTCATTTCACATTTCTTTCTCTTTCTTTTTTAATTTAAAAGTTTTAAAATACAGTATTCTATTTTTTATATTAACAATATCAGAAATTATGTTATAATACTAATACTAATACTACTGCACTACTAATAATAATGTATACATACATAATTATATAATTTCTATATTATTTACGTAATATAAAAATTATATTTGAATTACAATTAATGAGAAAATTATTTAAAAATTCAATAATTTTTTTAAAAAATTTAATGAGATTTATTGCATAATTTTTCGAGTAAATTCAATTATTCATTTATTTTTGTATCTCGTTACAAAAATGAATAAATAAATAATATAATAATAAGGCAAATATTCAAAGAAAATGCAATTCTATTTTGAAGATTTGTTTTCCATATAATTAATTTTTATAAGTGCTAAATATAAAATTACGTTTTTAAAGCAGAAATAACTCATTTTAAAGTAGTTAACTCGTATTATTAAATAAAATGTTAATATAATAAGTATAAAAACTGTTAATTTTTTTTTTCATAATTTACAAATCGCATTTGATGCATAAAATAAATATATTTAATTAATAATTCGTATCTTATTGACGTATTATCTCGAAGAAAAATGATTAATTTCAATTTATCTCGTCCAAATTACGTTGTTTATTTTTTTTACAGCTGATTATGACGTTGATCCGGACTCTGCCGAATCACGCCGACGACGAGATCTGGCATAAAGTATTATGACGTCATTAGTATATGTGTTTGGGTAAAGAGTTGTGGCTACACCGTCGGGAAGTTAATTAATGGTGAGTCTCGATTCTTCGCTTTTAAAATGGATAATATAGTTTTGAAATGCTTACGAAACATCTATTAGAGTTTATAATAAGATAATTTATATCATAATAAGCTAGCTAGCGAGCGATGTCGTCGTTAATATTCGCGAAAATGGCGTCGGAATTCTAGTTGTCTGCTGAAATCAAGCTTTAATGTAATTAATATGGAAACAACGATCTGTTGCGCCAAATAAATGAAAGATAACGACTCGTGAAATTCTCAAAATGGCATATTTTCTTGCTTTGTCTTCCCGTATACCATGCCAATTGTATTATATTTTGCCTATCTAATCAATTTCCATATTTATTTTTTCAATTGAAAATAGTAAATGATGCGTTAAAGGTTTTAAATCATAAATTAAGTTAAGTTTTTTAGAAAGAATGAGCAATGTAGATATTTAGTTTCAATTTTTCAATGTATATCAGTTAAAACTTAACACATTTCTTCTATAAATTGATTTCCTAATTATCCTTTTGATAAAAATATAAACTAATTCAGAATTACTGTAATTACAAAGTTTAATTCATTACTTCAACAGCAGAAATATTTAATACTGATTTAAATGATGTAAATATAAAGCATTTGTATATTGAAATTATTGGTTATGGATAAAGGTGTATTGAAGCTAGTTTTAATGTAATTTGAAGATTGTTAATTAAAATGTAACTATAACAGAGTTAAGATATAAACTATCGGAGTGAAGAATCAATAAATTGCAGACGTTCGTTACGGAGAATATCTGATATGTTTGATAAATGCCATAATGTTTTAGTTTTAAACAATTACAAACATTCCATATTAAGTTTTTTTTTTTGAATTATCGAAGAATATGAATATTATAAGGTTTT
>NW_019386708.1:13478-38553 GCF_000671375.1 Centruroides sculpturatus | reverse complement strand
TTACACCATCCAGGTTGACTGTTCAATTCATAGGTGTAGAACCTGAAGCTGGCCCCTACACTTGGCCAAAAATGTTTGTTTCTAATATAGCATTGCTAAAAAACAAATTTTCATCAATTTTGTCAATTTAAAAATTCGGAACTGTAATGAAAATGAAACATCTATCAGAAAAAACAAAGAAATACATGAATTTATATTTTTGTACTTTTTTTGTACAAATTTATTGAATTATATCTAGATATAATTAAAGCATAAGATGGCTTAGTTTTTATTTTATTAATATCAAATGAAATTAATCTAAATATTAAAAATTTTAGAACTGATGTATATTTCTCACTTAATTTGAATTGTATTGATTTGTCTATAATATGTTATGTAAGATAAATGAATCTGTAAAACTATTTGTAGTATTGCATATAAATAAACAATTTTTAATCCAGCAATTTATTAACTTAACACCAATGTTCAACATAAAGGCATATAAATTATTACAGTTTTTCCATCCTATTTAAGAATATAATTTTAAATTGATTTCAAATATTTTGAGAAAATTATTTGTCATATAAAATATTGTTTCTATTTTGTGTTTGAATGAATGGTCTTAGTTTGTTTGAATTGGATTTTATCATTTTGATAAAATTACATGCATCAAATTCAGATTATATACAAAAGATTTGATAAGTCAAAATATTCACTCACTGTTGTATTTTCTGTAAAATTTGTAACTAAATTTTAATCAATGATTTTGTTAACAACATTGACATAAAAAAAACAATACTAGAAATATTGTATTGATGATTAGAGATAAAAAAAATTATTACTGGTGCATTCTTAGTTGTTTAATAACTTTAAACTTTAATGATAAAATAATTATTTTTACTACTATTTTCTAAGATTTCACGAAGCATTATTCTTTTTATAATATTTTAGGTCCGTCAAGAATTGGCTCGTGTAGAAGCAGAAAAGGAACGCATACAACAAGAAAATGCTGATTTGGCCAAACGATGTGAAATTTACGATTGGGAAAAGAAAAATTTAAAAACAGAATTAAAAGAATTGAAATTTCGTGAAGCAAGGTTGCTTGGTGATAACAATGAGCTGGAAGAAGAAAATATTTCTTTACAAAAACAAGTTTCCTCGCTTCGTTCATCACAGGTATTAATAATTTGTTATATAATTTTATTTGGTGGTCTAGTTAATCTATATTTTTCTTTTTTTTTTTTTTTTTAATGTTTAGTAAACAACTATATTTTAACAGATGCTTAATACATGATAAAGGTTTTTATATGAGAAAGCTATAAAACAGGAAAAAAATCTTTTAATACAATTCAACCTGATTAAATGAAACTTCTGACATTCCTCTTAAAATTTGAATAAATAGTACATTTTAAAAAATAATTAACTTTAGAGTATTGAGATTTAATCTGGGATTCACTAGTCTGAGACACAGGTTCAGTATGGCAATTTAAATCTGATGGCCATTGGCATGTTGTCAATGTTAAAAACACAAATTATCCATAGATTTGTAATGTGAAGACTAAGAAAAGTTGATTTTGACTTCAAATGAAAGACTGGCAGATTGTTTTAATATTTTTTTTTTGACCATACAAAAAGAAGATCCTGGTCAATTTCACACAAAGTAGTATATTAAATGTCATTTTTATGATAATTATATACTACTAAATATCCCCATATTTCTTATGCCCATTTTAAAACAAACAAAAAGCATAACTACTATAAAAAAAATAATTATATATTTTTGTTTTAAAATAGTTAAGAAATATGAGGATACTGAATGATGAGTATAAACACTTGTTGAATGGTATTCAAACTGCTGTTGGAATTTCTGTTTGTGAGGTACAGTGTACAATTCATGACTAAAGACATGAAAGTTGTCATGTCATACATATATAGTTGCATCAACTATGCTCACTCAACAAGTAAAATGTTCCATTATGTTAATGTCTATTAGTTATAACTGTTGTGCAGAAAACTAGTTTAGAGAAATTATTGAATTTTTTAAAAATTTGAACATTAATTTTCAAAAATGGATCTCTATTCAAATGATGATGATAGATTAAAAAATAAGGATGTGTTCAAATCTCTAACAAATCCTCAAAAAAGATTATAGAATCATAAATTTGAATCTTCTCACTGCTTTTTCATCACTCAAATCCCGAAAGGTGGCACTGCATTGGTAGATTTCACCAAATTTGTTTGTTCTGTCGGTGTCTACTGTGAACATTTTCCAAAATTTGTCACACTCAAAAAAAGATCTACCATTAACAGTATTCTCAGACTTATCAACTATAACTGATGTGCTGAAAAGAGTAGTACTATAACATTCAAACTCATTCTGGATCTTGACTAGTAATGTTTGTGAATAAAAATCTTGATTAAATGTTTGCGTTTTTAAAATGCCCAAAAACATTTGCATCAAAAGTGTTATTAATTTTTGAAATTCCTTTTGGACATTCCTTATAAGTACAATTTTTCTTTAACTAAAAATTCCAGGTTTATTTAAAAAGAAAAAAAGTTTAAAAAGGCTACTTTATACAGTAAGACCCTGCTTAACGCGGGGGATGCGTTCCTAGACAACAAAGCGCTAAATGAAACAATGTTAAACGAGGTCATTTTAGCACGGAGTAAATAGGGAAAGGGGAACACACAAAGTAAAATCTGTTTATTTTTGGTCAAGTTATTTATATATTAATTTGCATAATAATATATGTTAAATAACACACAAACATATGCAAACAGAAATGTTAAGTTCATTTTTTGTGACAAAGGTCCTGGCTCTTTTGAAATTCTTGTTTTTTGCGATAAAGTCGTGTAGTTTCATTTGTTGCTTTTTTCTTTCCTTAAGCAAATGTCTGTAACAAGAGATTGCATCCAAAACGCCTCGTTTTGCTTTTGCACTCCTTTCAAAATTTGAATCATTCATTACAATTTAATAAATGATTTTGGTTATCATTACCAAACTTTTACTAAGGAAACTGTAGACAAATTCTTTGGGTTTTTCATTTTTGGAATTCCTTTTTCTGCCAGTTCTTGAAGGTCATCGTTGGTAAGGCTCTCACCATAAACCTGCAGTAAAGTCCTCAATACCCTGCTCGTCTACATCTAGTCCTGCTGTATCAATTAGATTGTCAACCTAACAATACAGCAATAGGCTCTTCTCATTGAGAATTCTTGAATACCTTCAGCCATAACTTCTTCCACAC
The DNA here is from genome assembly GCF_000671375.1 of Centruroides sculpturatus. Lineage (NCBI taxonomy): Eukaryota > Metazoa > Arthropoda > Arachnida > Scorpiones > Buthidae > Centruroides > Centruroides sculpturatus. The sequence continues at coordinate 35,329 of NW_019386708.1, read as the reverse complement.
TTCATTCAGGCATTTATCAGTTAATTCTTACCATACATAGTCGATATTGCCTATGGTATCCATGGTGTTATATTTTTTCCAAAATTTCACCAAACATAGATTTAGGCTATAGTGAATTGCCACCTTTTGTTGATTGATTTGTGTTCGCAAATAACCGTATTATAAACAAATCAATGAAGTGCCACGATAATTTGAATTGGCGTAGATTTTGAGCTTTTTTCAGGCTTCGAACAGACCACATTATATAGAATCAGCGTTAAGTGGGGTCTTAACCATATGTCATGACAATCTCGCAATTGTATGACGACACTGTATTGTCCAGACATCAGGAAAGGTATACAGTTTAAAGTTCAAAGTATGAGAGCATATGAACAACGTTCATTTTGCTAAAACAGCAAATATACATAATTTAAATTTAAGGTAAAATTAATACAATGAAATGTCTTAATAATAAATGAAATACGTAAATAGTGTGAAATTAAATGACATTTATTGGTCTCACCATTGACTTCAGCATCTTAAACATGGCTGCCTGATCTGCCTCATGTACTGCTTTCATACTGCATGATAAGTTTCTTTTTAATCTCAATCTTCCTCCTAGAGTTTATTGCTTCCACATGCTTTTCAGCTGCCATGATTAATAAGTAAAGGTCATATTGGATAAAAAAAATAAGCAAAAGCTTTATTCAAACAGCTGTCATTTTTACTTTAACAATTATAAATTGTAAAATTTGTTATGTGAGATTAAAATAAGTTTGTATTCTTGTTTAGAAGCTTGATTTTATTCAAACAAAATATGAAATAAAGTTGAATTGTCTTCACATATAAAGTATATCAGGTATATTATACTTTGCTTCTGAAAGGATATACTGTAATGCCATACAAACAGTAAAAAAATTCAGTGCATGTGGGGAAGATGCTCATAAACTTCAAACAAGTTAAATGCAATTTAAAAAGTTCCATTTGGAAAATTTTGAACTAAAGGATACAAAACATAGGGGTGCCCAAAAGGTAGTGACAAAGAACACTATATATAACTAAAAAAGCAGTGAAAACATGGTGTATTTCAAGAGAGAGATAACTTTGGTGCGAACCAAATTGCACTTTGGTGGTTTAGTGCAGTACATTGGTCACACTGTAACTCAATTTAGAAAACTGTGATTTACTTGAAATCAAATACTGTATTTCACTTCTAATGAATTATATATATATATATTTATTTATTTATAAAGTTCTGATCCAAAGACTGACAACTGTTATTTAATATGCTCACCTCATAAATTTTATATGGTAGTAGCAGTAAATAATTTAACATTTCAATTTACAAATATGTTAACTATAGCAAAAGCCTTCCAATTTGCTTTGCACTTATTTAATAAGCTTTATTTTAAGAATAATGTGATACCTGTTATTGTTTAAATAAAGCAATAAGGTCTCAATTAATTTATTTAGGTAGAATTTGAAGGTGCAAAACACGAAGTAAGACGTCTGCAAGAGGTGATGGAATCTTTTAATTCGCAAGTGGAAGAATTGACGTCGCTTAAAAAAATCGCAGAGAAGCAGCTCGAGGAAGCGCTGGAAGCGTTGCAGTCGGAAAGGGAACAGAAGTACGCACTGAAGAAAGAATTGGACCAGCGGTTGAATTCGGAGTCGATTTTCAATCTTAACAACTTGGCCTTTGCCGGATTTCATCTTGGAAGTAAGAATTATATTGGCGGCAGCGTCGATAGCTGTTTCGTAACTAGATCGATAACCGTCGGTAGTAGTCAAAATAGTTTTAAAAATATTTATATAAAATCAAAAGGCAAAAACCGTTGCTGCGTCTGTCTGTCTTTTATCCTTGAATTATTTGTTGCCATTTTGGTTGGAATATTCTCACCGTAAAAAAAGCATACCAGGGAAAATTTTATTGAAATTTCAAACTGCATTGCTTTTAGTCCAAATGAATTTTTTACTGGTCATTGATTCTGGTAATAGATTAAATTTTTTTATACTTTGGGTCTGTTTTAGTTTATAAAATAACATAAAATAATTAGCAAGTCACTTTTACTCAAGATATTTTGATTAAAAGTACTGCATCTTAACTTTTAGAAGTGGGTTTCATATAATTAAGTTTTCTGGTTCTTAGTGTTATTAAATCAATATTATGATATTCCCCACTATCAAAAAGTATCGAAAATGGTTCAATAAAAGGCATTATTTGAATTTATCAAAATTTATTTTGTTTCCTTCAAAGCAATGTACTTGCACCAACATTTTTTCCAATCCTCAATACGTGCTTTAAAATCAGTTTTGTAAAACCCTTTCAGGGCTCTGAGTGAATTTTGTCTTATGGTATAGGTTGGCTGAAAATGGTGACCATTGAAGCATAATTTTATGGAGAAAATAAAAAAGTCAAGGTATCATATTTGTTTAATTTTTGCCAGAAATTCACAAACAATAAGAGCATTGTAAGCAGGTGCAAATCCAGGAGTTTTCTCACCACAAATCAGATTGTTTTTTATGGATGCTTTATGCAAACAACATTCTTAGTTGACAGTTTGGCCAGTTGGAAGGAATTCATAATGCACAATGCCACAACCTTGATTTTTGACTGACTTTGATGTGATTTTTTTGGTCTTGCTTTACCTTCAAGCACCATTCACTTGATCATTGAGATGTTTTGGTGTCATGCATTTTAAGAACAATTCATCTTGAGAGAGCATCTCTTGAACACACTTTTTTTTTTGGAAAACATTCAACATTTTTGGAACTACACTAGAAGTGATGCACTGCAAACCCAAATAATCTTTTAAAACCGTTTGACAAGATCTAATGAAACTGGAACATGTTTAACAATTAGGGACATTATTGAACAATGACCATTGAGTATCATATCTTTGACTCAAGTGATATGTTGTTCTCTGCCTTCCTCAAACATCTTGTATTATTCAAAACCTCTTGTTTATGAAAGACTATTGTCACCAAAGGTTTTTGTAACAGTAATTCCAGTGGGAAGACATTTTGAAAAATTGCAGGCGTAAAAATTCTTTTCGTTTGCAAATAAACTCATGACAACAGCACTCACTTGCACACACACAACATGCAGTTTATATGAACCTATCCTGATACTTTTTGATTAGTCAGATTTGTTATTGATGTATTTTAAGACTAACTATTGGCAACAATGCAATGGTTCAGCAACAATTCTATACAAAAACATCGATGTCAGTTTCTAAAGTTTAAAAAACTATGGCAACATCAGTAAGATATTCTTATTTGATCAAAATGACAGTATTGTTTTTTTTATACAATGATTTTTTTGGAATACCATTTTTTGACATTTCTACAAAGATTTTTTCCACGAATTGCTGCCATTTTATCATCTGTATTCTAGAAAAGAATATTATTAGTATGGCACACATATTGCAATACAAAGCACGAGGACAGTATTTTACTTTTTATCAAATGGACAAATATGAATAACATGTAAATATATAACTAAATACCACCAATTGGCAGCTAACAAGCATTTTTTACCTTGTAAAGCCACAGTTTCTTTTATAAAAATGTGTGGATTACATTTTTACATATATAAGTGATTTTTGTAAAAAAAATTTTTTAAACAATTTAAAACTTTTTTTGTATGTTTGTGTGCCAAATGTATTTTGTGCCATATTATTATTGTTCTAATGGTTTTTGAATCAAAGTAACATTTTTGTTCATCACAGTTATAGGAGAGATGTAAAATTTAAAGTATAATTAAAGCTTATTTTTGTTATTAATTTGTTTTGTCTTTCATAATGAGCTACCAAAAATCAAGGAAATGTTAAAGTATAAAATTTTATTAATGTTTGTAAATTGCATGCTCTTAATAACAAAATACTACAGAAGAAAAAAAAATTCATATAATTTGTTCTGCACATTTACAAACATTGATTTATGGTGACTTACCATGCTATTTCCAACAGATATGGGCCAAGAAGACGGAAATAGAACAGAAGAGGAAGACGGAGAAGCAGGTACGCCAGTTCTAAAACAAATAGAAGCCGATTTTATAGTTGGTTCTGACGAAAGTAAGGAAGCATTTATTGTAATAGTATATTCTATCCAAAATGGCATTACAAAATTATTATCGTGCAGAAGGTGTTGGCAACGTACAGTCTTCGACGGTTGGCGATCTGTTCAGCGAACTGCACGGATCGGAGATACACAAACTCGAAAAACAACTGGAACAGGTACGTTTCACTTTGTGAAAGTTTACGAATGCAAAACTAAACAAGATTTGTATTTCGTAGGCCGAAAACGAGAAATCTCAACTCACCTTGAGGTTACAAGAATCTCAACAGCTTTTGGAAAAAACGCAAAAAGATCTAACCGATCAGCATAGCCGCGTGTCACGTATGGTCGAACACATAAATGCCCTAATTGCATTGCACGGAAGGCTCGACGGCGAAGAAGGAAGAATAGAAGGACAGATGGAAGATGGGGAAAAGGTAAAAAAATAGTTTTTTAATCTTCAAATCTTTGTTACTCTTATTTAAATTTTAATGACATCTAGGATTTGCCGGAATTGTCTCGACTAAGGCAACTTCTGCAGAAACACGAACAGCGATATCAACTAGCAGTTCAACAAGTGGAGAGACTTCAAGCAGATGTAAAAGGTCTGCAACAGCAAGGAGCTTCTACTGATCAGAATGATGATGAATCCCTAGAGAAACTGCTAGACGAAATTGCAAATTTGAAAAACAAAGTATATATAAATGTTTTTACAATCTCAAATCATCAAATTTTACTCCTGCTATAAAATTTGAATTTTAGGTAAGAAATAATGAAAATCAAATTGCCAATCTTGAAAGTGATATGAATATCTTGGGAGAAATTACCGGAGAGACACAAACAAGCTTAAATCTTACTCAAGTATAAATTTTAGCACCCAGCAAAAATTAAATTTTTGATTCTTAAAATTGATTAAATTGTTTTTTTTTTTTTTTTATTTTAGGAGGATTTGATATCGATTTCTGAAGAACTTGCTCAGCTTTATCATCACGTTTGCATGGTAAACGGAGAAACTCCGAATCGCATAATGTTAGACCATGTTAAGGGGACACAGCAACCTTCCGGTGAGATTATTATAGTAATTATATACTTTACGTAATAAAACTGAACTAAAAAATCTTTTTATTAATAGATGATGGAGTGAAAAATGACACATCTAACTGTGTAATATCCACATCAGAAAGATCAGTGACTTGTAACAGAATGGATGCTTTAAGAGAAAATATCAAAAGCGAGATCTGTTTGAAGATTTTGCAGTCAAACGGCAATACGGACATTCGTGTCGATCCAGGAATGTGCACCAGGTTATTAGAAACTTTGCACGATCAGATAAAACATCTGCGTCGTGCTGTTGAAACAACAATTGAAATGCAGCGTCAGAACACTATCCATTCTAGTAACAGAGACGGCTCGTTTTCGTCAGAAGTGGAGGATTTGCAAGAACAAGTCATTAAACTTAAATCTATGTTGTCTACTAAACGAGAACAAATAGCCACGCTACGTACAGTATTAAAAGCAAATAAGCAGACTGCAGAAGTAGCCCTGACTAACTTAAAAAGTAAATACGAGAACGAGAAAACAATAGTCAGCGAAACTATGATGAAACTACGAAACGAGCTGAAGGCTCTGAAAGAAGACGCGGCTACCTTCGCCTCCTTGAGGGCCATGTTTGCCGCTCGATGCGAAGAATACGTTACCCAGCTGGACGAACTCCAACGCCAACTGACGGCGGCAGAAGAAGAGAAAAAGACTCTCAATTCACTTTTACGTCTGGCAATACAACAAAAATTGGCACTTACCCAAAGATTAGAAGATCTGGAAATGGACAGAGAACGAACCCACATGAGACGTCACACGGGACGATCTAGGCCATCCTATCCACGGACGAGTGGAGGACATCATCATTTGCCTCCTGGGGCCAGTGCCTTTTCTTCTCATCAAAACTACGGTCATGGACAATACTATCAACGTAGAGACTACTAGAATATTTTTTTTTATATTGCCTTGCTTAACAAATCATGGATTTAATTAATTTTGGTGTTTTTTTTTTTAAGTATTTACAACAGTATAATTTATTACTTTTGGTAGAAGAGAATCCCAGAATAATTTGTTGTTGAAAGCTATTTTAAATCTTTTTATTGTCGTTTTTCAACAATGCTTATCAAATTGTATTGCAATTATAAGATTTGGCATTATCAGTAAAATGTACATACTTTACTATGTAATCAAACAATGTTGTTGTTGTCCACTGTTGTTTTTTATACAGAATAAATGTTAAAATCCTTTAATTCAAATTCCCTAACACATTCCTACAGTTTACATAATTGTTTCTAGCAAATTAAACAAGTTTTGCTTTTATTTCAGTTGGATGTTTGTTGTTCCTGCATCCACATTCCAAACGTGCCTAAATAAAGCATTCTTTTCTTTGTAAATTCAGAAAGTTTACAGATCTATTTTTACAACTCCGATTCAAAGCCGAGTTTGTAACTTATTTCGAAGCTTATTGTGCGAAAGATAGCAAAGTATGCACTGTGTTTTGTGTGCCTTTGAATGAACAGTTACTGAAATTTTAACACATATCTTGTTAACTTTGAGAGTAGATTATTTGTAATAGAGTTCTATGCAATGCTGTTTAGACACTGCCCCCTTCTTTGTTGGAATGAACAGGTGGGAACAATTAACAGAAAGGGACCTGTAAGGAGTAGAAATAAAAGTGTGTGTAATTGTTGAACTGCTTGATTGTTTTCTTTGAATGTACTAAGGAAACACATATTATATGATGATATTTAAACTTTGAATTTTTATTATTATTTTTTTCTTTTTAATCATATATATATATCAACTGACATTTATGTTCAGATTGATTTGTAAAAACTGCAAATCAATCTCAAGTCATAGTTAATACTTGAAAACTTACATAGCTTGATGAATGTTACTTCAATGCAAGTTTATTTCCAGTTATCAAAACACGTTCCAATGAAAACTTCCATTAAATTTATTAACTGACTGTGCCACTGTACACTATTTATTGTGAAACCTGCTACATCAAACTCATGCAATGCAGTTTTGGAAATGGTTACTGCATATCACACTTTCCAACAACAGTACACAAATCTCTATTACCAAAACATTACTTTTTTCTTTCTGCAGAATTCCAGGATTTTTGTACAAAAAACAACTTCCTTTAGCTGATAAAACATGATAGGAAAATGCAGGATGGGAAGTTTTCTAGGAAATTCCCACAATTGCCACATGTAACATTACCCTGTATTGATTAACAGTGTTTGATATATGACAGGTTTCACACTTATTCTCACTAACATTTACTTGTTATCATAAAAAGCATATTCTTGTATTAAAAATAAACATTAAAAATGAATATATATTTATATATATACGCTACCCCCAATGGTCATTAGATTAAACTCTAAAACAACCACCCCCACGGTTGTCCGTATTTGAAGGAACATTGGGAAGACAAATTATGTGATACAGGATAATGGGCAGCTAAACTTCCACAAAATCTGAGCTTGCAATACAAAAACACTGACTAATCAAGGTATCTACCAAAATAAAAGCACAAGAACAATTCTTCTGGTATTACTCATTCTTTTTAGCACCATAATTCTTACCAACAATTCCGATTTCGTATACAAGTCTAACAGATTAACAACTTTGCTTTCGAATCTTTGTGTACTGTTAATTGAAAATCTATATTGGCAGTGGCAAACACCTTCCATAGAAACACACACTTGACAACAGTCACCCGTCTGATTTTTTTTTAATGTATAATTCCCCGTGACCTTATATATCTGGTCCAGTAAATGTGGCATGATGCATACATTAAAACATAAGTTACAACAACATCCACAATACAATTTGCAAATTTGCTGAAGTTATGAGAATGCTTTAGTATTAGAGAAGAACTATTTTAAACACAATGATCAAAATACAATGATAAAAGTATTAAACAATCCAACTACAGAAATGAAGCAATGATTCCATTGGTCATTAATGAGTGAATTATCCATCAAGATAGATTTGAAGTGAATTGTCTTTACTAGTACATGTTACACAGAACAGCCATTACAGCCCGTAGCAGAAATTACAATTCGTAGTGTGCAGTCTCCTACTGGTGCCCTTCCTGTCTTGCTTTACCTGAAACCTATTGAATTTTTATTCTATTAAAATTTCTTTTTTTATACGAATAAATAATTTATATTTAAAAAAATTATCATATTCATATATCACCATCCTTACAACTACCACGAGAGATGTTCAAAAATCTTTGCACTACTAACATTTTTATACTGGCAGATGTTAATTGACATTGTTATAAAAACCTTAGTTATTTTATTAGATATAAGCAGGAATTAATTAGTGTAATAAGAGCAAAATGATGGATGCATTGTGAAAATTTCCATAAATCTTATATCGAAATGAAAAATTTCTGGAGGAAGAAAAATGCCCAAATAATTGAATTTACAGAAAAGAATATGCTCTTCTTTAACTAATTTTTTATATAACAACAAAATAAATCAAATTGTTTTTATTAATAATACTATATTTTCAATTTAATTTTGCAGTGATTATTGATATGTATTAGAATAGTTAATGTTTCTTGTTACAGATAATTTAAATAACTATCACTGAATGCTCTTCTGAATATAATTTATAAAAATATCTTAATAGGTAAATTAATCAAATTTAAACATTTTTGTCTATTTAGTTTCAGTAAAATGATTTTTATTTAGTCTGCCAAGCCAAATAAAAAATATTTTATTGTAATTGACAAATACTATTATGAAGTTCAAAGAAATAAAAAAAATTTTTTTCAGAGAGAACAAGCTTTAACAGACAATGATATGAATGCAAAGAAAACAAAATTGAATAACTACAGTCATAATTGCAAGTGACTAATTTTTAATCAAGGGCAATATGATCATGTCTGCCGTTACTCATTTTCCAATCATCAGGGGGGAAATCACAGATGATTTGTTTTCTAGAATAGCACTTTACAGTATATCAGACAAACTATTATCTATTTATGCTTTTAATAGAAAATATTAGACTAGAAAACTGTTTTTGATTTTAATAATACGTTTAAATTTTCACTGCCTTAATTTGTTTAAAATTTAACTTAAAATTTCTCTCTCTTTATTGAAGATTATAAATTATATTAAAAATTCGTAAGAGCAAGGAATGTTTGTTAATATGAATGGAAGACATCATATTGAATTTCAAAATAAATAACCTAACTGTGGTTTAGTACAATTTTCTTCATACCGCTATTTACAAATTTCAAAAGAAACTAGGATTGTCTCTATATATATGAGAATATAAAATTAAATATATTTTGTGTGTGTGTGTGTGTGTGTGTGTGTGTGTGTGGGGAGAGAGAGAGAGGGATTATCATAATAAATGGTATCAATTTTAATTTTTATTTTAAAATGAAGAGTATTAATTTGAATTAGATTAACACTTTAGAAAATAAATATCTGCATTAAATACTACAGAAATTTTTCAATACCAAATGATTAGGTGATCAGTTGGCATTATAGTGTAAAATGATTATATTTAAATGTAAGATCAAAATTTCAAGAAATTCTTAACTGAAATAAATGTTTATGATTTAAAAAGAAAAAATTTTCAATTAGGGTGGTCATTTCCAAAAAGGAAGACATTGCACACATGGCATAAGTTGCCAAAATTACACACACAAATATATATAATGAGGTATAACACTTCAAGCATGCAGTACATCTGATAATTAATTTTTAACTATTTCCTTATTTACAGCTCTGAGAAAAAAATTAAAACCAATTAACATTAGATATATTAGATATCTGAAAAAAAAAATGGAAAATTTATGCCTCCGTCAGTCTGAACACAATAAAAATTTTTCAAATGTGTCTTTTTATCGGGTTGAGATATTTGGGGATTTAGGAGTGAACTATTTTTGCTTAATGTATTACCATCATCATAATAAAGTGAAAACTTGTTTAATTGCTAAAAAGATATCATCCTCTTGGTAACTATCTGACATACATGACAACTTTTATAGAAATAAAAAGTTTTTCTTACGGATGGGTATCAAAGCAGGTTTTTGGGAAGATCTTGCTCTAAAATGATTGGGTGAATCACCAGTATGTTTCTTATATTAATTAATAGTATAATCTCATGAAAAATTCACTGTTATGTTTATTTATTAATTTAATAAAAATAAAATTTTATTTTTTAGCCGCTGTATATTATATTTTTTAGAAGACTTCAAAAGTATGACTAATGGCCAGTTTGAGTGACACCGAATGAAGGACAGAACACTCAAAAGCCAGACTTCTGGCCACTCCAGTTTCGATCATCAATATTGTAATCTATATAAAATACTTTTTATACTTATATTCTTATTTAACAACAATTATTATTTAAAATAAGAAATATTCTGATACAGAGAATTAGAAAATAATGACTTTATTCCAAGAAATTACAACAGATAAAAAAATTCACATAGTATGTTTAGTTAATTTAAACATGAAAAACAGTTCTAAAATAATAGTAGTGAAAGAATTTTGAACATTTTGTAGACAAATATCAAATAATCTATAATTACTATTACATTATATTTATTTAGTTTCAAATGTTTTGATAGAAAACATTTGATATTAATACTTATTAAAATTTATTGAATAATTTTTAGATTCATATTATCCTTATTAAAAAATTATCAAAGCATTATGCATTTGAAAAATAACATTTTTAAGAAATTTTTTTAATCTTTACCTAGGTTACAGAATTGTACATTTTTTTGGTGGTGGTTTTATTTTCTTCTCTGGATTTTTTCTATTGATTTGCCTTACAAGATCATAGAAAATCTATTTAATAAATTTAAACATATTAAACCATAAATAAAAAGTAACAAGTAAAATATAACACAAAATATAGAAATAAAATACCTACCTCACTCACGTTAATTTTGGCTTTAGCAGATGATTCGAGAAAGGCACAATTATTAAAAGAACGAGCCAGATTTGCACCTTGGTCTTTACCAACTACTCTTTCATCTTCCAAATCACACTTGTTTCCTACTAGAATCATTGGCACCTAATTTGTATTAAAAAGAGGTAACTTCAAATATAATTAATTTTTTTTAATCTAAATGAAAAATTGATCTAATTGCCTACATCATCTGTATCTTTAACTCTGAGTATCTGTTCTCTCAAATCTTGTAAATCATTGAAAGTGGATTGTGCTGTAATTGAATATACCAAAACAAATCCCTGTCCATTTTTCATGTATAAATCTCGCATTGCAGTAAATTGTTCCTAGAATTTACAAACTTGTATTACGTGAATTCAAAAACTATAAAAATAATGAAAATGCCTTACTGTGCCTGCAGTATCCAAGATTTCCAGCATGCATTGCTGTCCATCAACTTCAACTTGCTGAAAAGGAAAATCAAGCAGTTATGATTTTTCAATATTTTGCTATTCCTTACATTTACTAGTAACTTAACAAAAATCTTTTCAAAAATTACCTTACGATAACTATCTTCTATTGTTGGATCATATTTTTCCACAAATATTCCTTGGACAAACTGAACAGTCTATGGTAAATAATAATGTATTATAACAACAAAACAATGTCACATACTATTCAATAAATTAAATTAATATAAACACAATTATATAAAATCAAGTTAAACTAGTTCATTGGCAAATGAAATTGAACAAATTATTATTTGTCGATAAATGCAGTTTTTTTACGAGAACGTTTTCAAATTTTAAAATTATATTTGTGTTTCTGCAATATTTGAACAAACAGATTACCAAATTATTGTTTCAATAATGCATTCTTTCCAAACAACAGCACTCATTAAAATTAAAATACAAATTCAATGTTTGAATCTGTTAATCTGCAAGATAAATTGGGAATATCATCAGAAAGTGCCATTTGAATTAAACTTACCATTAAAAAGTGATATAGAGGAAACTAAATAAAACAATCTTAATGCAAGTTTGCATAAGAGCATTATACATTGAATGTGTTTATTCAATGCAGGTGTATACAAAAACACTGAAAGCAGCTAGTATCGATATTTATTTTTTAAATTTAAGTACTTTAGTTTTACCAATTTATTTATGCTTATATTAATAGTTAAATTATTTTTACAGTTACTTATATCATTTACAGCTACACATTAATTTATTATAAAAATAAAATCAAGCTAAATTCAATATATATAAAGAGAACATAAAAATTTGTGATATTTGAAGATAAATTTAATTAATACGCAACAAAATACTTCTTTACAATAATACTGATATCCCACTGATATTTACTACACTGATATTCCTAAGAAACTATAATCACTCCCTTTGTTATTTAATCTCTCTGATAATGGCATATCTGAATTAATAAACAAAATTTTTTGTTGAAACTGTGTTTTATATTTCTTTTCCAACTGAAGATAAGTACATTTGTATTTTGCAGTGTGCATTTTAGTGAACTGAGGAAGGTTGACGCATCTAAAACACATATTCACAGATGAATATAAACAAGATGTAGAATCAAATAAATGGATATGCAAAATGTGTATAGTCTCAGAACTAAAATGAGATTCTGAGAATATATACTTTCTGCACATTATTAAAAGTTTTGACATAACTTCAAGCAACTATATTTCCTTTTTTTAAAAATTAAAATATCTAAAATCCCAATTTGTCTATTTCCTGTAATCTTACGCTATTAAATTATTTTGTCCTTTTTGTGTACATTATAATATAGCATTCCATGTATCTTAACTTACTTTCCAACATAAAGACAATAACTTTCTTCTTACATTTTTAAACATCATTTATCTGATTGACCCTTGTACTTATATATCATCCATATATACATACAATACTCTGTTTTACAGTCTCATTTAACTTGTTTTTCATATTTTGATTTCTTGTAAAATTGTTATAGTTTTATTATAATTGAATATCGATTGATATGATGATTTTTTTGTATGTGTCAGCCCAGGTCATATGCTGGATAGTCTTCATGCTACATCATTGAAGTGTGTGATTTTTCTTTTTAGAACTTTACTGAGAGCATCTATATTTATGTTGCTCTCAACATGATCCTTTCATCCTCATTGTCATGTCTTGCAGATGGTCTCCTGAGGGACTTTAACTTATTATGAATTTTACACCTCGTGATGGTGCGAGACAAGGCACCATCACAAGATGCTCTTGGCAAAACTTGGGTTATACAACCACCCTGTCTCTTTTAGATTTTTACTATGGTGGTTTCACACAAAACAGTCATTGCTGCCTTAATTTGGAGCCTAGAGCAGTATTCCTCAATCTTTTTTGACCTTTAGCCTCTTTTGAGCTTAATATTTTTCTGTGGCTCTCCAAAATAGTTGCTTGGAAAAAATTTTACAAAAACATTAAAAATTCTAATGCCTTTTTAAACAGTACAAAATGGACTTTTAATTATATTAATTAATTAATTTATTTATTTATTTATTTATTTAAGCATACTGGTANTCATCCGATTTCAAAAATTCTTTCACCAATATTTAGAATGGAACTTCAGGGTGGACATAGGCTGTATATTATTCCGTTAAACATTCATATAAATTAAAATATATAATCTAGGTTAAGGCTTTTACGTCCAACAGATGGCGCTACGAGTACAACGCTTTAAGTTTGCTTTTCTGTGAAAATGAACTAAAGCAGATCATCTTCTATCTATCTATATAAATAAAAATGTAATGTTCGTTTGTTCCTACCGATTCCTTTGAAATTTTGACACAACGCTGCATTCGAATACGCACGTGTTTTTTATATAATATACAGTGGGTGATCGGTTAACGAACAGATCGGACAATGAACAAATCGGATAACGAACACTTTCGCGAAAGATTTTTATGTTCGGACAACGAACACATGATCAGATAAGGAACATCCCACAGAACAAACAAGAAGAAGCGACATAAAATAACGAATATCAACTGGACTTTCCTTGTCTTTGGGCAACAATTCGAAACTTTTCAGAGTGTGGGAGACATCGACATCGATGCTCAAGCTGGTATATACCAATCGGATAGTATTCCTCCAAACTTTAAAACTCTCCCTTATAATTCCAGCCTATTATTTTTATGACAAAATAATTCTTTTATGTATTCGCGAGACTGTCGAGTAGGCACTCGTTAAGTTTGCGTCTGTTTTTTTTTTTGTAAGNTAAAATTTATTGAATAATTTTTAGATTCATATTATCCTTATTAAAAAATTATCAAAGCATTATGCATTTGAAAAATAACATTTTTAAGAAATTTTTTTAATCTTTACCTAGGTTACAGAATTGTACATTTTTTTGGTGGTGGTTTTATTTTCTTCTCTGGATTTTTTCTATTGATTTGCCTTACAAGATCATAGAAAATCTATTTAATAAATTTAAACATATTAAACCATAAATAAAAAGTAACAAGTAAAATATAACACAAAATATAGAAATAAAATACCTACCTCACTCACGTTAATTTTGGCTTTAGCAGATGATTCGAGAAAGGCACAATTATTAAAAGAACGAGCCAGATTTGCACCTTGGTCTTTACCAACTACTCTTTCATCTTCCAAATCACACTTGTTTCCTACTAGAATCATTGGCACCTAATTTGTATTAAAAAGAGGTAACTTCAAATATAATTAATTTTTTTTAATCTAAATGAAAAATTGATCTAATTGCCTACATCATCTGTATCTTTAACTCTGAGTATCTGTTCTCTCAAATCTTGTAAATCATTGAAAGTGGATTGTGCTGTAATTGAATATACCAAAACAAATCCCTGTCCATTTTTCATGTATAAATCTCGCATTGCAGTAAATTGTTCCTAGAATTTACAAACTTGTATTACGTGAATTCAAAAACTATAAAAATAATGAAAATGCCTTACTGTGCCTGCAGTATCCAAGATTTCCAGCATGCATTGCTGTCCATCAACTTCAACTTGCTGAAAAGGAAAATCAAGCAGTTATGATTTTTCAATATTTTGCTATTCCTTACATTTACTAGTAACTTAACAAAAATCTTTTCAAAAATTACCTTACGATAACTATCTTCTATTGTTGGATCATATTTTTCCACAAATATTCCTTGGACAAACTGAACAGTCTATGGTAAATAATAATGTATTATAACAACAAAACAATGTCACATACTATTCAATAAATTAAATTAATATAAACACAATTATATAAAATCAAGTTAAACTAGTTCATTGGCAAATGAAATTGAACAAATTATTATTTGTCGATAAATGCAGTTTTTTTACGAGAACGTTTTCAAATTTTAAAATTATATTTGTGTTTCTGCAATATTTGAACAAACAGATTACCAAATTATTGTTTCAATAATGCATTCTTTCCAAACAACAGCACTCATTAAAATTAAAATACAAATTCAATGTTTGAATCTGTTAATCTGCAAGATAAATTGGGAATATCATCAGAAAGTGCCATTTGAATTAAACTTACCATTAAAAAGTGATATAGAGGAAACTAAATAAAACAATCTTAATGCAAGTTTGCATAAGAGCATTATACATTGAATGTGTTTATTCAATGCAGGTGTATACAAAAACACTGAAAGCAGCTAGTATCGATATTTATTTTTTAAATTTAAGTACTTTAGTTTTACCAATTTATTTATGCTTATATTAATAGTTAAATTATTTTTACAGTTACTTATATCATTTACAGCTACACATTAATTTATTATAAAAATAAAATCAAGCTAAATTCAATATATATAAAGAGAACATAAAAATTTGTGATATTTGAAGATAAATTTAATTAATACGCAACAAAATACTTCTTTACAATAATACTGATATCCCACTGATATTTACTACACTGATATTCCTAAGAAACTATAATCACTCCCTTTGTTATTTAATCTCTCTGATAATGGCATATCTGAATTAATAAACAAAATTTTTTGTTGAAACTGTGTTTTATATTTCTTTTCCAACTGAAGATAAGTACATTTGTATTTTGCAGTGTGCATTTTAGTGAACTGAGGAAGGTTGACGCATCTAAAACACATATTCACAGATGAATATAAACAAGATGTAGAATCAAATAAATGGATATGCAAAATGTGTATAGTCTCAGAACTAAAATGAGATTCTGAGAATATATACTTTCTGCACATTATTAAAAGTTTTGACATAACTTCAAGCAACTATATTTCCTTTTTTTAAAAATTAAAATATCTAAAATCCCAATTTGTCTATTTCCTGTAATCTTACGCTATTAAATTATTTTGTCCTTTTTGTGTACATTATAATATAGCATTCCATGTATCTTAACTTACTTTCCAACATAAAGACAATAACTTTCTTCTTACATTTTTAAACATCATTTATCTGATTGACCCTTGTACTTATATATCATCCATATATACATACAATACTCTGTTTTACAGTCTCATTTAACTTGTTTTTCATATTTTGATTTCTTGTAAAATTGTTATAGTTTTATTATAATTGAATATCGATTGATATGATGATTTTTTTGTATGTGTCAGCCCAGGTCATATGCTGGATAGTCTTCATGCTACATCATTGAAGTGTGTGATTTTTCTTTTTAGAACTTTACTGAGAGCATCTATATTTATGTTGCTCTCAACATGATCCTTTCATCCTCATTGTCATGTCTTGCAGATGGTCTCCTGAGGGACTTTAACTTATTATGAATTTTACACCTCGTGATGGTGCGAGACAAGGCACCATCACAAGATGCTCTTGGCAAAACTTGGGTTATACAACCACCCTGTCTCTTTTAGATTTTTACTATGGTGGTTTCACACAAAACAGTCATTGCTGCCTTAATTTGGAGCCTAGAGCAGTATTCCTCAATCTTTTTTGACCTTTAGCCTCTTTTGAGCTTAATATTTTTCTGTGGCTCTCCAAAATAGTTGCTTGGAAAAAATTTTACAAAAACATTAAAAATTCTAATGCCTTTTTAAACAGTACAAAATGGACTTTTAATTATATTAATTAATTAATTTATTTATTTATTTATTTATTTAAGCATACTGGTACAACCATGATGTGGGAGAAAGCATACAAAAAAAAATCATACAAGATCATACAACATATCCATTAATATAAAACAAATATATAAAGCTTATAACTAAAACACAATAGTAAATCAAAAAAATGAAATCAAAATCTAAAAGTGGGAGAGCTATCCAAAAAAATATAAATAAATAAAAAACAAGTAAAACACCAAAGCCATTTTTGGGACAAGACTATGTCTTGGAGACTCAGGGCTTGACTGTGTGAAAAATGAGCACTCTCCAATGAGGAAATGTTGACACCAGTACTCAGGGTCCTGGCATAGATTACGGCAGGCTTTGTTGCTGCTGTGGTTACGGCAGGTTGAGTTGTAATATGCCTGTTCTTGGCTACAGTAAGCGGGATCACTTCAACGCTCACGGTGGGTCTCGTTCTCATTCTCCAATCTTCTTTGGTATCGCTGGCTTTGAGCACAATCATTCAAACTTCGCCTGCCATGACCATGAAGTATTTTCAGTGAAATTAACCTATCCAATGTTGAAATCTCTCTCTGTTGCACATCACCCCGGGTTGAATTTTTGTCGATGACTAACGAAAATGTCAATTTTTTGAAAAAAATAATAGTGGCTATTGTATCATCCGAAATAATTATTATTTTTTTTATTTTGCACACACAAAATAAATATATTAATAAATGTAAAAACAAAAAAAAATATTTTGGAAGTTAGTTTTATAATATAAAATTATAACGATTAGCGCCATTTAGTTTCAAAAGCATTCCGATGCTGAAATGAGATATCTTAGGTCAACTGGTCAAGGTCAACATGTCATGACCCGAGATATGTCAGGAATAACACAGGACAGGTAAATGGATTTTTTCAAAGATTTATTCGTCAAAATTCGATTTCACAACATTTGCATCTTGAACTTCCCAATGAGCAATGCATGTGCAAATCTCGCACTAGTGCCTGTTTGTAGAAAAAGTTTGCCATTTTGTATTTTATTTTGACTCTGTTCTCGGTCCCGAGTACCTACAAGTCTGATTTTTTTTGTGTGCACATGATTTGGGCACCTAATACTCTGTGCCATATTGCAAATCCTGACAGATAAAAAATAATTAGATTAGTCACTTATTCACAAATCAGATAGTCTTCCAAATAATGAAAACTGACCACTGGTTAAATAACATGACATATCCAAAAGGTCAATTGACACCTGTAATGACCTCATAGAATCAGCCACAATTGCATCATCTGCATATGCTAATGTCTTTACATTGACACCATCAACATCAATACTTTCCACCCTGGAATAATTAATACAATTCAATAAAACATTTTAAAATAAACTAAAAAGAATGGGGCTCAAAATACATTCCTGTCTAATACCCTTGTCTGAAAAGAAAGGCTGGGAACAGTGGATTCCTCCATGTAATACTAAAGCTTAGTTCACACTGAGCACGATTCACTGGCAAAAGAGAAAAACAGAGCAAATAACCTGTCAAACAAGTCATGCTTGATGGGTTATTCGCTCTGTTTTTTGCTTTCGCCAGCGAATTGTGCTTAGTGTGAACTAAGCTTAACATTCAAGCCACACAAAACTCTACAAGCAGGGATACAAATTTAAAACTTAATTCATAATTTAATAATTTCCTCCATAATAAATTCCTATCAACAGTATCAAATGCTGATGCTAAATCTAAAAAAATAATACTAAAAAATGTATATGCCTTATACTGTTTCCTCCTTAAAGTCTTAGAAATAATGGCATACAAAATGACCAAATAACCTGCAAGAAAACCAGCCTGATTCTTTGACAGAATATCTCTCATATTAAATCAACTTATTAACCTATAGTACAAAACTCCACAACAAATTTTTGAAACACAGCACAACAAAATACCTCTAATTTTTAGGAACCAACTTTGAACCACCCTTATGTACTGGAACCAATAAAGAACTCTTCCACTCTTCCAGGATAGCACCAGTCCTCAACACCTTATTATAATAATCTAATAAAAAAAAAATGCAGTTTCAATTTTCCATAAATCCACAAATATACCATCTATTTCCAGTGCGCCACCAACTCTCAACTTACTTAAAACATATCTCAATTCTTGCTCTGATATATCAGAGTCCAGTATTTCACCCGACCAGATCAAACACTTATTAAAAACTGCTAAATCAACTCTATGGTTTTTCAGAGCAATAAAGGAAAAAGAAATAACTGAACCATACAAGTAAACTAATATTTACCATAACCAAATTTATACTTTCTTTGCATAAATTCCAAAATAACCTATTATTTCTGTAAAAGTTACTAAAATTGTATCTTCTCATAAAACTCCTCCTTCTTTGCACAGTCTCTTTATTAAACTTTGGCACAGAACAGAGACATTCCTTTGAGCCACTAAACTATTTTTCTTAAACTCTAACCATGCTCTGTTTCTAGCTTTAATCATTAAATGACAATCCAAATCAAACCAGTCATATATTCCCACTGTTCTTTTAGTCCTGTGATTCAACCCATAAACTCTAGCAATCTCCACTATGATCTTACTCAGTTCCAGCAGGAATATATTAGAAGTCTGCTCCAGGTAGTATTCCAAATCAGCTGAAAACATCTCTACCAGGTCACTATCCCAAAAAATCTCATAATTACTACTGGTACTACTCAAAGAATCTCTAGAAAAATCTTCCAGATAGAGAACCATTGGACAATGATATGACCAAAAACAATTCTTAATACAAAAAAATTTAATATAATTCCACACACAAGTAGTAATTATTCCCAAATCAATTACTGATTAAACACAAGTATACTTCATCACCAAACACCACCATTTAAAATAAGCAAATTATTATCCACACAACACTCAAGCACTTTCCAACATCTAGCATTCATATTTACATCCTTAAAACTCTGCTTCTTTTATCAGAACCAATATCAAAACTATACATATACATGTCAAAACTTCATTATGAGCACCTGTTCATACATTAAAGTCACTCAACATAATCCAATTTGACTCTTCCTCAACCTCAAACTTAGACTAGACAACCCTTCAAAAATTTCTTGCCACCTTTGTTCCTGAATGTAAACAAAACAAACATTAAATTCCCCAAGCAGGAATAAAATATTAACAAGCACAATATAACTATCTATAAACAATTTTGAATTTTAATGAAAATCTAATACATAGCAACCAAGATCTCAGGAGTGATCTTAGTTGCTATGTATGGGTACTTCACAGTAGATAACAGTAGGGTTAGGCCAATGACCTCAGGAGAGATTTCCTGAGGGCCATTGGCCTAACCCTACTGTGATCTCTCAAAGCATCAACAACAATATAATGACAATGAGCAATTATTTATTATGACATCATCACAATGCCAGGCTACAATTTTTAATAATGTTTTTAATTTATTTTATTTAAAATATATGTTCTCCACCTCAAATTATTAGCAGTGTCTTGCCCCTGTACATCATACTTTTCCTTTAATAATAGAGTTATGCTGGTCATCTATTAACTAACTGCTTTCAGGGGAAAAGTTTCAAATTGAAATAACATGACTTCCAGTTTGTATATAGTTAATCGGGATCTCCTGCTCCTAAGGTTTCCAAATCTGGTCTCGGAATTCATCTATGTAACTCTGTTCAAGATTAAGGAAAGACAGACAGCCAACAGTGGGAATTTATAGCTGTACAACTTTTTCAAATTGCAGCCCAATCACTTCATTCCTCCCAATTACATTTACCACTGCTCTTGATGAACCATGTTTGATAAGAAAAACATATCTTACTTCAATGACTGCAGTTTGTTGTTGACTCTGGCACAATTCCATACCATAACAGAGGACACAGAAGTCCACAATAGTTGCTATGAAACCAGAACAAACTTGGCCGATACTTCATATTTATACCAAACTCCATCAACTACCAATTTATCATAACATAAAATGCACACTTCTTGAGCCCTCCTCCCTTTTTCTCTTCCCAAACAACCTTAAGTTGTATCTAATATCTTCATCATTTTGAGAAATCAACATATACAGACATTATGATTCTCAAATAAAACCTTTTTAAACTTAATTTATTGTTAAAAGAACCAAACTGACAAATTACTGGTCTGAGTTTCTCTCTTTTCCCAACCCTCTGTATACTTACAAAATTCAATGAGGGTAAATACAAAGTATTAACTGCAAAAAATTTCACTACATCAAATATTTCCAAAGACGATTACTCTTTCTTCTCACCCAATCCCTGAATAACAGCATTATTCATTCTTCTTTGATTATCCATAACACCCAGTTCCCTTTCAAGCAAACTCAATTTCATGTAAACTTTATCCATATCAAGAGAATGCCTATCTTCATTTACTTTCCTTCCAAGCTTCAACTCAACCTCCCCTAACCATGCACTAAAATCAACCAAGGCCTCATCTACATTCTTAATCCACTCTGTAATGTGATCCAATCTTCTGATGAATTCATCAACCTTACCATTTAACGAAACATGCAATCTCAATAAAAGCAGAACCCCTTCCACCATGTCAAAATTTGACTCCTGCAATAATTTCAAAATACAATAGAGCATCGTTTATCCGAAAGAATTCCAGTTGGCAAATTTAACTTTTCGCTAGTGCTGTGGCGCTGCAATCTTTGGCTATATCTTGGGCTACTCCAATACTTTTTTGTTGATGTGTGTTTTTTAACTGGCAGCACTGCCACAAATATACCAT
>NW_019386708.1:0-10578 GCF_000671375.1 Centruroides sculpturatus | reverse complement strand
GAGACTGTCGGGTAGGCACTCGTTAAGTTTTGCGTCTGTTTTTTTTGTAAGGTGAGAGTATAATAGCAAAGGTAAAGAGTGGGCAGAAGATACCTAATGTTGCTGGGTACTATGGCGTGAACAGGTCTACAGTAGGCCGCAGTTCATTTTTTTAAGAAAAATACTATATAATCAAGAAGACTCAAGCAGCTAAAGGAGTAACAAAAATCACATATGAGAAATAAAGAACATCGAAGAGTTCGTAATGGAACCTGAAATGGATCTGATGACAAAAGAATGCCAAGAACTCTTGAATGAAGAACACCAAGAAACTCGGCGAGATATGTTTTCTTCTGAAAATGCGGACTTATGCCGATATCTGCTATTAAAGATCTTGTAAAGAAGTGGGATGATGTCAGAACAATGGTCTTAAAATGGTATCCAAACCAGGTTGAGGCTTGGGGATTTCTACAATTGCAATGCCATTAATTACTTACAAAAAATCCTGAAGAAGAGAGAAAAGCAATCAACATTAGACAGATCCTTTAACCCTTTCAAAGTGAAAAAACATGACTTATTAGTCATGTTTCTTCAGTTTAACGCAAGACTGTGTACGTATGTATTTTTATTATTACATATAAATAAACGTAGTAAGAAAGTATAGCCTATATTTTTTATTTTGGGGAGTCTCCAGAACGAATTAATCAAATTCCCATTAAAACCTATGGTAAATCAATAATCGGTTAACGAACAATTCGGATAGCGAACAAAGTCTTGGAACGGATTATGTTCGTTAACCGATCACCCACTGTACGTGTCAAAATTCCCCCCACTGAAGGGAGATGGTTAGAATTAAGGCTTACCGTAAAGAACTCTGCTTCTATTTATTCTATTTTAGATGCGGTTTTTTGCATTTTAATAGGGTATGTCAACAGAATGTACACTAAGAAGAAATTTTTCGAAAAATTCCCCCCCACGGGGAAGTGTTATAAATTTATAATAGATACATTTTGAGCCACAACAACGCGTGGCGGGGTCTGCTAGTGTTAGTATATTTCTGATGATAAATAAATTTTGAATGTAAAATGTTTAATCAAATTTACTTTTGTATTCTATTTAAACATATGTTAATAATTTATACACATTACTCTAATAATTTACTTATTGAAGTTTAATTGTTTTCATATAATTTTACTGTTTTATTCTGACTGTGGCCCCCAAAGTTTGTTCTGGCTCTCCAAAAAATGATTTTTGGCTTGTGGCTCACTTGAAATGTTTCTCAACCAGGCTCTGAGACCCCAAGGGGGCCACATGGCTCTGGTTGAGAAACACTGGCCTAGGGCACTTTTGAAACAGTCTAAAAAGACTGTTTAGGTTACAAAGTTTGCAGCTAGACTGCATGCTCAGGCCATGTCTATGACCCCATATGGTTCTCTTGAGGATGTATTAGGTCTTCCAGATCTGCATCTGTTCATTCAGGCTGGAGTAAGGCGTGCCCTTTATAGGCTCAAGTGTACTGATCAATTGCTCTACTGAAGGATATGATAAAAGATGATGATGGGTTTTGACAGAATGTTACCTCAGTTTATATTTGACAGCCATTATCTGGTTTCCTTACCCACTCACCTTGACTGGCATATGGGTAAGGTGACCTTTCATTCACAGGATATAATGTGGTTAGGTTAGATATAGGTTTACACACAGATCCAAAATTACAGCGGCACAAGTGTAATTTGAGCATAAATGACTTTTTAATAAAACTAGCTACATTGTTTCTGACTAAGTATTTTTCTCTTATGAGTGCTAGGACATGAGGATAAGTGATTTACTAGTCAACAGGGTGTTTCTTATAACTTTGTAGGTTCCACACCAGCTCTTGGTATTCCTTATACTTTGAGTTTTTAAAGATTAGAATACCTTCAATCAATCATTCTAAGAATGTTAACTTCCTGGTTTAAAGCAAAACAAGACATTTTGCTAAGCAATGCTATCCAGGCAACTAAAATATTTCCAGTCTTTTGATAGAAATTATGTTTACCTTTTGGTCAGTATTGTGATCAGTTTAGTACACTTCTGTACACACTTATGCTGACAAACTTTTTTCTTTGGCCTCTTGCTGCTTTTGTGAAGCTGCTGAGGCAACTCCTCTGCATCTCATTTGTGAATATGCAGTCTCTGCTCAGGTAGACTTGTTCATCTGGATTCTAATTTGTTGAGCCCTGGTGAAGTCCCTTAGCTTTCCTTCAGAAGTCTGCTGTCTTTTTAAAAAAGAGATCAGATTTCTGAAGTAATTTCATGGTGTACACAAAGGACCTTTTAGTTGACCTAAAAGTATATTTGGCCTAATATAGCACCCTCAGGATAAAAGGAAAAAAAACATGTTGATGGAAAAAACAAGATGTAGATTATACATGTGGTAGTCCCAGGTGACAAAAGGGTGAAGAAAAAACAATTACAGAAAGTAACTAAATACAAGGACTGTAAATTGATTTGAACAATTGTGAAAGATGATAGTCATAGTTCCAATTTTAGTTGGAGTTCTAGAAGTCATTCAAGAAATATATGAAGAAACTAGAGCATGATAGAATTGATATCCATATGCTAAAAGGTTGAACTATTGGAACAACATGTATTTCACATAAATACCTCTGAACATTCCATCTTAAGTATAGGATTGGGAGACTGTGGGAAGGACTATATTTAAGACCCAAATCCAGTCAAATAGTTGAGAAATGTATTTTTGTTGTTGTTGTTGTTATTATTATTATTATTAAAGGATCGTAAGTAACAGATGTAAATATAAAAGTAAAATTATTTTCAAGAAACAACAATTACAATTGATACCAAATTTTGATAAATTGCTTTTGATAAGAAAACTTTAATAGCATCCGAATCTAATTAAAAAGAGAACCACCACCAACTGAATGAGTTATCAAAATAACAATTTCATAACCTTTTCAATCATATTTTATTATTGTTATTTATATAAATACTGTAAGTGAATCTCCAACTTTGTAAAGTATCATAAGCAGAACAGATTGTTAAATACATCAAATTCCATATTATCCATGTATCGTCAAGATATTTTATCTATCTTGTCAATGGACAGTTTAAAGAATGGGAAATTGTACATTCATCATCAGTGTATAAGCAATAGACTTTCAAGCTTTCAAGCTCAACTGACATTCCAAGAAACAATCTAAAACATTTATGGGAATTGTCTTGAATTTACAAATGAAACTTTAGAAATTTGTTGAGAGAATACAAATGGAGGGTAGAAAAAATATTTATACACTATAAATAGTTAAAAAAATATTCTATTAGACCTAAAATCAAAATACAGTAATTTGGTAAAAATGTAAGATTTGTTTTTTGAAACCATGTCCTGTTTTATAATTGTGGCATAGTAAACACAATACTAGTGTTTACTATGCTACAAAAAAAATGTAAGAATTACACAAAAACACAAAATTTTAATTTCTACACATTATTTTTGAAAATAAAAGGACTATTTTTGGATTGTGTTTTTCCTCTTTCTATGCACACCATGGACTAATTAAATTAAGTTGGATAATCAGAGGTTTGGTATTTTTAATCTTAAATCTAAATTTTTTAAAATAATTACTTAACATCCAAAATTTTAGTCAAATATTAAAGTTGTACTATGTACTACTTACCATTTTATTTATTTTTGTACTGATGTTTTATGATCACAATAGAAAAAAATTTTTACATGAACATTTTTACACATAGCATTTACATTAT
The DNA here is from genome assembly GCF_000671375.1 of Centruroides sculpturatus. NCBI lineage: Eukaryota > Metazoa > Arthropoda > Arachnida > Scorpiones > Buthidae > Centruroides > Centruroides sculpturatus. The sequence goes on along the minus strand of NW_019386708.1, from coordinate 6,834 downwards.
ATATAGAAAAGTTTGCAAATTATTTAAGTCATTGATAAATAATATTACATTCTAATTCTACTTCTAGACATTTTAAAGTAAATTTCTCTGAAGATTATAACACCTTTTTACCCTAGCAATTATTTTTATTTTTGCAGACTTTTTGGGGCATATTAAACCATCTTTATGCATAAGGGTGTTTAATATGCATGAAAATATTTGTAAAAAATAAAAATAAATGATGGAAAATATGTGATAATCTTTACTTGAATGACAAGTACTTGGTACTTAAGTTAAATTTCTCTAATTACAAAATTTGAAATGATAATTGAACTATTGCATAAGTATAATTTCTACCATTTGTGATCCTTCCTCTTCTTATATAAAGAATCATAAGCATTGCGTTAAACTTTCCTAAATTTTTATTTATTTTTTTAATGATTATTATAAAAAACAGGAATAAACTATATAAACAGATATTGCAATAGCAATTTGGTAGATTATATTGACTTTACATCATCTCCACTATTTAAATAATCAGAAGATTTTCTTCACTTTCCATTCCATTCAAATGCTTACGCAACATGTGAATATCCTTCTAACAGTTTTGTATCAAATCTCATCTTTAAGACAAAGTATTCATTTTTTAATTTTTTTATTGCCATAAACATTACATTTAGATTATTTACAGAATCTAATTAAAAAGAGAATCACTACCAACTGAATGAGTTATCAAAATAATTTCACAACCTTTTCAATCAGTAAATACTTTAATGCAAATAAAGCTAACATTTTCTTCAAAAGGTTCCTCTTCTACTCCCCTAGATTTCTTTGCATTGCAAGAAGGGTTGAGATAAACTGGAATAATACAACGGTGCTTAGATCAATTAGGAAAAATCTCTTCTAAATTATCTGGAATGCTTAGAATATGTAAGTTGACAATCAAAGGTGCATCAATAAATTTTAGAGATGAGAGCATGATAACTCCTTTTTTATTCTGGAAATCTCTTAACTGTATTCTTGCATCGATTTAAGTGTATTTTTAACAACTTCATTCATTCATTCATTTTAACTTTGTGTTCAAGAATGATGTTTCTTTTCCACTGATTATAAATGTACTGTACATTATTCCAAAGATGACTGTTTAAAATAGTCAAAACTATTAGCTTGATTTACATTAGTGTTGACTGATTGAAATGGTGAGAGATTGTTGTTTTAATCAAAACCATTTTAGATTAAACATAATTAAATCTATTCTATTTGTTTTATAATAATTTCAAAACAAAACTTCTAAAATAAAATTTGTTTTCAAATAATTCAATATGTAATGTCTATTGTTTTGACACTACCTATGCTTTTTATATATTATGATTTTAATATTTTTCAAAAATATATTAAAATTTGAATTATACATACCAGTGCACTTTTTCCTACACCACCACTGCCAAGAACTACAATTTTGTATTCTCGCATATTGAGAGATGATCTCTAATTTGCTATATTAAAAAAATAAAAAACAAAAAACTTTCAAATTTAAAATGAAAATATTTCATATAAGTCTAATTTATCAATAAATATTAGTGATGGGATGATTAATCAAAATCAGGAATCAGAAAAATTGGACATTTTTTGGATATTGGAATCAAGCAAATCTCCTCTTCACAATTTCCAATTCTTAAAATGATTTTTCCACATTTAACAAGAAAATTAATTAATTATTTCAGTTTAGGATCAAAAATTTTTTAAATTATGATATTGATAATTAAATATTAGTTTATTGGAAGCTTTCACAAAGCAGAGAACATGCAACAACCCACGCATTAGGTGACATCTATTGTGGTGGACTTTTCTTTCATGTAGTCAGAGTGATAAGAGATCATACTCAGCCAGAACTAACTGTCTCCATTTTAGGGGAGATTAGATGGCAACCCAAATGTCACTCTGACAGCTTGACCAGCAGTTTCAAATCAAGGCTGGTGATCAACAAAAATATTTAAGTGTCAGCTAAACAATTTAAAATATAAACAAAATTATATTTAAATTGAAAAAATACTAAATATTAAAAATGATTTTATATAATATGTTTACTTATAATTATAAAATGCTTAAACAACACCTTAAATACTTTTTTTCAGCAACACTTTAATTTCTTTAAAACAAACATTTTTGTTTGTTTAAAGAAAAATTGTTGAAATTAAAGAAACATTTTTGTCTTAGTTGGAATCTTCTTGTTAAACCTGATGCAGACCTATGGAAAGAGGTCAAAAACATTTGTTTAAAAAAATTAAAGTGCTGCTGAAAAAATATTCAAGATGTTATTCAAGCTAAATTAGTTTCAGCTTATATATCAATAGAATTGTTTTTGTCATGATTCACAGATGATACTGTGAATCATAACAATTGCAATAAGTAAAAATTATTTGTGCTAAATTTACTGCCGTCTTGAGTTTAAAAAATTGATTTTTCAAGACGAATCAGTCTAGGCATTTGTTTGATTCTTCTTTACTCAAAAAATGTTCATGTAATTATACATTTAGGAAAACCTGGCTCAAGTGAATAAATTCAAAACTTGGTTAACTCATAATAATGATGATATTTGTTCAGCTCATTGTATCATTTGCCAAACCTCATTTAGTGTTAAATAAGATTATTGTGAGAAGCATGAAAAATAGTGTGCATCTTCTCACTTACCTTCCCCTACTTTAGAAACTGCTTCATTGCATCAGCCAATGAAGCAGTTTCCAAAGATGGCAGATTTTAGATGACATGGATGGTGGGATAGTTTTTTTGAGTAAAAGGAAATTAGCTGTAATTTCTTCGGGGTAATGTTGCAATATTAACTTTATCTGAAATAAGATTACAAATTAATTTTGTAGTACACAATAAAAGCATACATATCCACATATAAATGGAGAATTTTCATGTTTCTTTCTAAAGATTGATTCTGGATTTCCCAATTGTTTTCCCACTCTTAAGCTTAATGTTTATTTATTAATGAATGTACCATGATCTTAATGTAAATCATTAATTTTTCTACACAATGTAAACTTTAGAAACTATTCAAAAGAATTGGAATTGTATCAGAATCAGGAGTTTTCAGCAGAATTGAATCAAAATTTGAAGAAATTTTGTTATCGGTCCCATCACTAATAAATATACTATTGAATTATTTACATGTAATTTAATTTTACATTATATTTTGATATTTTTCTTTTTTCACTAATTAACAACATACAGTAGAGCATCGATTATCCGAATCAATTGGGAACTGGGGTTGTTCGGAAAACTGATTATGTACAAAAAAATATATTAACCTATCTGTGTTGAGATTCATTCAAATCCTGGCACGTCCTTAAGTACTCTCTCATGGTCACACCAGTGTTTCCAGCTAAAATATGCACACCAACAAAAATAATATTGGAGTAGCCCAAGACATAGCCAAAGATTGCAGCACCACAGCACTAGCAGAAATTTAAATTTGCTGACTGGAAAGCTTTCAGTTAATTGATGTTTCGGTTGATCGACATTCGGATAAATTGATGCTCTACTGCATATTCAAATAAGAAAAATTATTTACTTTATACAAAGGTTATACTGAAAATACTGTTTTAAAAATCTTTACCAAGCTGCTATTGTGCACAGTAACAAGGATGAGTCTATATTAATACATGAAGAATACAGGATATTTAAATTTAATCTAATACTTATATATAAAAAGAATGTTTGTTTGTTAGAGGTAATCCCAAAATTTACCAAACCAATTTTTAAAATTCTTTCACTATTGGAAAGCTTATTCCTTCCAGATAAACTTAGGCTATATACTCTTCTCAAACTGCACTTACTTAAAAATAATCACTTATTAACCTTTAACATGCAGTCTTTTTTATTAATGTAATCTAACGTTAGATTATGTTAATAAAAAAAAGTTGTTTGAAGTGCTGAATTAAATACTAAATAAAGCTTGAGTTGTGATTCAAAGGATTATAGACTCAAATGAGGGGAAAAAGAGAGAAAGAACAAAAGATAAAGAAGTAAGAAAGGTTGGAAAATTAAGGGTCAATATTTGCATAACAGAAGATCTATTTAACCTTTCTCACTACTTTTTATCTTTTGTCCTTCTCACCTTTCTCTCCTTTTCCCAAATTTGGGTCTATAATCCTTTGAGTCACAACTCCAGCTTTATTTAATAATACTTCCTCATTCACACATCTCCAAGTATTTGTAAATATTTCCTTTCCACTCAAAAACAAAATATGAATAAAGGTTTACGGTTTTGTGAAACTTCTTTTTTGAGTTTATGCTGTTGAAATAAATAAATAATAAAAAAATTAAAACATTTGTCAGTTTTGTTTACATGTTTATTGGGCCGCATGCAGCCCACAGGCTGCGGGTTGGACACCCCTGGCTTAGGCAGTTGTTTGGGGAGTGGCTGATGTAGTGCTGTCTTCCATGTTTGTTCTGTTTGTTGCATTTTCTGTTTGTCCTTTTTCTGTTGCCAATTACTGTGGAATTCACCACCCATGTTTTTGCCACGTGTATGCCAGAAAGGGAGATCCTGGTAGTTGAGGAGCAATAAAACATCCCAAGCATGCTTCTTTGGATAAATAGAAGGCTCAAACCAGGCTCAGTTTGAGTCGATTGGCTAGTCATTAAGTCCTTTTGGACCTCGGTTCAGAGTCAACTGATCAGTTTACGTTAGATAGATTAGTTTTCTGCCTCGGTACATTGAGGATATATCTCTGAAGAGACCCTGATGTGTTAGTAGGTGTTGCTTATGCACATTGCATGGAATTCCCTTGTTGAGCTCAGTAGTAGGTAGGGTCACCAGGAGTTCAAATTTTTTTAAATTATGGAGTCATTAACAAAAACAACCATGTACTGATCTTTCTCAACCTGTGAAGCCACACTTTCTAATTTACATTCAAATACTGAATGTATGTTGGGGGCTCTATCCCCGTTCTAATCCAAAAGTTGAGTCTGCCATTGGCAACCCTCACAAAATTCAAAAGTTAAAACTTGGTATTTTGTCAAAACTGTCCGATATGAAGAATTCCTGACAATGATGATGTTAAGCAATATCCCAATTATCATTTATCCTCAACTTTTCTAATGGGGTGATATCAATAAACAATCTCCTCTCCAAGCCAGAAGCTTTAATTCTTGATGGACTATCTGCTCAAGGTATAGTGGCAGTCCATTGTATTAACATTCATCAAGACAGGCAACAGATTGCCACAAAGAATGCCATCCTGACATTTAACATCCGAGTTACCTTCTTTTGTGATTGCTTGATACCTATGATACTTAGTTCCTCCTTATATATTGAATCTGCTGTGCTGTTATCAATGCCAACAGTCTGGCCATTCAAAGATATCATGCCGTGGTACAAATCTTTGTGGAAAATGTGGTTTTTCAGGCCATGAAAGGTACCACAGGAAATGCTGACCCTTGTGTGAACGTCAAGGGAATGCATCCCTCCTATTTACGTACTGTACTTGCCCCTTGTGGCAGCAGGAAAAATAAATTCAAGAAGTAAAAACCTTAAGGAACATTACCTTTGTTGAGGCCAGAAAGATTGTAGTGCATCCAATGATACATCAAGACTTTGTATGCTGCAGTAACCAAATCTATCCAATCAATTGCTGTTCAAACAAACACTTCTGTACTATTACATGAATCTTACATGAATCCATGATGCAACATGAGAAATGCCAGATAACTCAAACTAATCCCAAACCAAAACTATTTCTACTGTAAATCATCGAATAATACACACAAATGCTTCCAATCCTTCAAGACAGCAAAAAATTCTTAGCTAAAAATCTCCAAGCAAGAGTGGTCTCAAGAGATAATATCAGATAAGCTACTCTCCATGAGTGAATTCTCAAGAGACTCCAAAGCTGGAGAGGATATGCATATAGTAGTCCCCAGTATTGCCTTCATGTTGGAGCAAAATGAAAATAAGGAGGGATGTGACACGGGCTAAACACACCATCTGAATGGCCACAAAAACTCATTTTATCATACATATATATTTACCATTTTTTAAGGCTTTATTATTTTTAACATATCAATGTATTACATATTGTTATTGTATACTAGCTGCTTCCTTTACAAGCAATATTTACTTTTTATATATCTATTAACCTTTATTATATGGTTGATGCAGCATGACCCTTTTCAGATACTAGTATTTTAAGAGAAGTTTGAATCTTTTTGGCTCTTGATTTTATCAATTTGTTTTATTATTTTAGTTTTATTTTATATTAGCTGCTCCCATGTTATGAGTGCATTTTAACCTTTATTATACACTTCTACTTTTCTGTTTTTTTTTAATTATTTTATGAAGCTTTTAGTGTTTTTATACTATTTTTGTACTTGTTTACATAGTCTTATGATTTTAGTTGGTTAGTGATAAGTTTATCATACATATATATTTTGCTTTTTTAAGCCTTTCTGGCTATTATGATTTTACCAAGTTGATATTTTACTTTAAAATAGCAACACAAAAGGTACTAAAGAACATTTTTCAATAATAAATAAAGAAAATATAATATTAATTTAAATAATGGCATTAATGTTGTTGAATGTTGGGATAGATTTATAAACTATGAATACACTGCATGCAGATTGAATTTATTATTACTGAAGAGGCAGAAGTGTCATTATTTTGGCAAAATGCATTTGATAGGTAACTTACAAGGGCTGTTCGGAAAGTTTGCGGCCTTGCCTATATGCGGCGCTGCGATCAATTTAATTTTTGGCAGGAATAATTCAGCCATCTTTGCTGAAGATACGATACCAATTTCCACTTGATTTGTCAAAAAGTTTTGCCATGACAGCTTAGCAGATAGT
>NW_019386707.1:48304-66857 GCF_000671375.1 Centruroides sculpturatus | reverse complement strand
CACTTTCAAGCCCATATCTCCCGCACCCTTATTGCTATCCAGACGCAACCACCATAGTGCACGAATGGAGACTTGGGTCTACTACCACATACAAACACCATTCACTTGAGATGTGTAGTTGTGGCTGAAAAGTGAAATATAGGGACACACACATCCATTTATATATACATAGATATAGATATATATAGATGTTTTGTTTTTATATATTCGATTTTCTGAGTCTCACATAGCGTCATCTATTAGCAAAAATGTTATCAAAATAATTAACTACAGTAAAACCTGTCTATGGCGACCACCCACGATTCCTTCAAAAAGTGGTCTTTTAGACAGGTGGTCGTCCAATACAGGTGGTCCTGTAATAACATATTTCCGTACGTAATTTGCGCACTTTTTAGCCATTTCTACTAAGCAAAACTCGAGGTGAGCAAAAATAAGCAAATTTTTTCAACGATAGGGCTATATTGGTATTGTATTTTATTTTAAAGATAAATAAGGTAAGTTGATACAGAAACTATTTATCGCACATGTACTGTATATGAGCTTCAAAATAAATAAATAAAAGAAAAATAGATTTTATCAAACGATGAGATCAGCTGATTAATTGTATCGTGTACAATATNAATATTTAATGTTCTTCTGCATTCAAAATATGTAATTACGTATAAATATCAGGGCCGGATTAACCCACTTTGGGGCCCTAGACATTTTCTTCTTCCGGGTCCCCTCCCGGCTCTTTCAATTAATAAATCTTGTTACTATTATTTCTATTAAATTTCATACGGACACTGCAGCTGCTTTATAAAAAATAAAAGCAAAATTATTTAACAATATTTCACAGTATTTAAGAATACATATAGTTAATATTCTTATCGCTATAAAGAATATTCTAAATTATTGGGAGTTTTACTTTCAATAAGAAGAAACATAAGAATACGAGGGTTGTTCAAAAAGTTCCCGAACTTTATTTATTACAAAAAAAATACTTCACATACAATTTATTTGTCAGGGTCCCCTTCAAAGTAGTTTCTTCCGCAACATATACACTTATTTCAACGGCGTTTCCACTTTTTGAAACATCTTGGAACCCTTTTTCCGGAATGCTCATAAGCTCCTCCGTCGTTTTCCCCCTATCTCTGGAATGGTGGCAAATCTTTTTTTATTTGAGCGTGTTTTTTTAGTTTGTTAGAGAACAGGAAAAAGTCGCATGGGTCCAGGTCAGGTGAGTAGGGTGGGTGGGGAAGCACAGCAATCTTATTTTTGTCCAAAAACTCGTGTTCTGAGGGACAAATGAGCCGGCGCGTTGTCGTGGTGAAAAAACTACTTGCCTCTCCTCCAAAGTTCGGGCTGTTCTCGCCTGATTTTGTCTCTTAGGCGTTTCATAACACCAGGTAGTACTCCGTGTTGACTGTCCGGCCTGTAGGTAGGTATTCGTGATGAATAACCTCCCTTTGCATCGAAAAAACAGTCAACATCACCTTAACATTTGAGCGAACTTGTCGAGCTGTTTTGGAGCGGGGGCTGTTTCACCCACCCGTGGAAAGTTTCCGTGAAGGGTTTTCCAAGTTTCACACAGAATTTCACAGAACAGCGCTGTTCTTTCAAAGAGCTGATTTCCACGGATCCGAATTTTCGCCGAACCCTACAAACACCACTTCACATAAACAGCCGTAACTAATCACCAAAACAAGATATCAACAAACGGGTTGAAGGTAGTTACTCGGGGCGTTTCCGCGAACACAGCGTCTCCAAGTGGATTAAAAAATAACAAACTGGAGGCGCGCTATTCAAAAAGTGCGGGAACTTTTTGAACAACCCACGTACTGTACATTTTCTTTAAATTTTAGAATTCACAATAACGATATAAAAAGCAATAAATTTTTGTTTATTTGTTTATTATATACTGTTGTCCAACAGAAAAGTAAACTATTTTATTTACAAATCTTTTCAAAATAAACAGTTTGATCGGGCCCTTCTAAAAACCGAGCCCTAGATATTTGTCTCATTTGTCTATGCGATGATCCGGCCCGGTTAAGATGGGTTCTTACAATAGTTTAGACCAGATACATTCGCGAAAGTGGTCGCTTATTACAGGTGTTATATGTTGTTTCGGACAAAAAATCGGTGCCCGCGGTCGCGTTACAGAGGCGGTCGTTCAATACAGGTAACTTATACGAAGACTCTATGGGTAAACTATTCCGTGCCACAAATTTTTGCACGTTTTGACAGGTGCCCGTCGAATGCAGGTGGTCGCCTAAGCAGTTTTCACTGTGTAATTATAATAAAGTTACAATAAATTAAGTTAATATATATTTATATATACAGTACCTAATTTATATATAATTTATATAATACTGTCCAGACGAAAGAAATCTCTCCGTAGCGTGGCATTACGGACGGCGGAAAAGTAGTTCGGCTGCCCGATGACGTTTTACGTAATTATAGGAGTTTTTTTTACCTTTTTTTACGGATACCGTCACAATTTGTTTGTAGTTTTATAGGAACTGTAATTATAGGGACCGTAATTATAGGGGGGTCGATTGTACATGGGATATAATAATATACTACACTAATAATGGATTTTTTCATGCTTTCCGGTTATCCGACTTCTCAATTATCCGACCAACCCCAGTTCCCAATTGAGTCGCATAATCGAGGTTCTACTGTAGTTTTGTTTTTTCTTTTCAATTTCCAGCGATGGAGTAATTAAAACACAATTTTCTTTTCATTCTCTCGTCATTTTATAATTTCACAAACATTTTAAGTACAATTTCACACGTAAAGTTACGTTTTATGTAAAATTAAATGAAATTTATAAATGTTATTAGTGTTGTAGTTTAATATAATTTTAATTGTCATTTTTTAAGAAAGAAGTTTTGTGTTTGAAATTTACGAACGATATTGAACAGAAAGTTTTATTTGATTTTAGTGAAAGATGAAATTTTAACCTTAATTTATATTCTACTCGAAGTTTTGTAAGAAAAATTATTGTGTTTGAAATTTACGAACGATATTGAACAGAAAGTTTTATTTGATTTTAGTGAAAGATGAAATTTTAACCTTAATTTATATTTTACTCGAAATTTTGTAGGAATAATTATTGGCGTATAAATTCCCACTGTATGTCTGCCGATCCTTAATCTTGAGAAACGTTTCATGAGAGGTGAACGTCAAAAAAAGACACGGAAAGCTTAAAAACAGGACGTGAACTTTTGGTATGAACCGGAAGTGACGTTATTTCAATTCAAATCTTTTCATCTAAAATGACTCAAAACTCAAATAGACGACCGTCACGACTCAATTACTAAAGGAAAATTATGACGTCCGGGTGCGAGCCACTACTAATTTGATGTGGAGAGCTTATATTTTAAATTAAATAAATTAAGAAACATGATAAAAAAGTTGCAACCGACATTGCGACGACGTCACAATAAATGTCTGTTCGTTGGTTTTATTATTAATCGCTTTAATTTAACAATCCTTTATTAAAATAAAACTGATGCAGTTGAAAAAATGAAAAATGATACACACATTCCACTTTTTCCATTTATTTTACATTTTGAGTAAATTGATGGAAATTTCAAAATTAAATAAATCATTTTTGGAACTTTTAAATATGGTTTTTCGTAATTGATTAACACAAGTTACTTGGTATCATCTGATTTTATTTAAGCACTCACCGTTACGCGCAATGTTTATCAATAACACAAAACGAACAGAAATTGTTGATTAGGTCAATTAACTTTCGATATAGAAGAAAAAGGATTTAACGTTCGACAGGAAATTAACTCGGTAAGTGCTCGTTTTCTATAAAGTAATTTTCTTAAAAATAAATATTTATCGACTTTGAAGTTTGTTTGGTCATAAGACAAAATTAAACTGCGACTTACTGTAGACCTGTTCAAGCTAAACTGCCTAGCAAATTGAGACATCTTCTGTCCACTTTCTACTTTTTCTCTTATACTTTTGAAAATAAAAACCGACGAGAAGCTTAACGATTGCCCGACTGACAGACTCGCGAATACTATGAAAAAATTGTGTCTGTAAAAAAAAATAAGACTGGAATTGCAAGGGAGAGTTTCAAAGTTTCGAGGAATACTATCCAATCAGAATATATCGGGCTGATCGTTGTTGTTGACGTCTCGCGCTCTTTGGAAGATTTTAAACTGTTACCTGAAAACAAAGAAAAATCAATCTGTATTCGTAATTTTCCATCACTTCTTTTTATGTTTGTTCAGTAAATGTTCGTTGTCAGGTCATAAAAACCTTTTGCGAAAGTGTTCGTTATCCGATTTGTTCGCTATCCGAACTGTTCGTTAACCGATCACTCATTATTCTTACATTGACATTTCATTTGGAAATTCAGATGTTTAAGCATTATATTTATTAATTTGTCATATTTTATACTATAGACTATCAGAAAATATATGGATAAATTAACTACTACTTCGCTTCCATAGCTTCGATGGAGAATTACATAGTTTAACGTACAGTACACGCATGTATATTTTAACGCTTATAATAAAAAAATGGGCATCTGGCAAAATGAGATCACATATCTATGAAGCATCTGTTCATCAACTTTTTAACACTTTTGTTTCGAACACAATCGTGCCTTTTCAAGCACACTTCTTCACATTCTCTTTTTCACTCAACACATTTCATTTTTTCAGATACTTATTCATTTGTTTAAACCAAGTCTTTCTCGGCTTTCCCCAACCACGATTCCAATCCACCTTTTTTGTATATGCTTTCTTCAACAGTTATTCTCCTTTTGTTCACTTAACGTGGCAAAATCATCGTAGAGTCAATACTTACTTCTTGGTATGTTGACTTCATCCAACATTTTTCCAACACTTGTTTATTCTCACATAGTCTCCTTTTGTTATTTCACGCGCTTCTCTCAAATAATTAATTAAATACAGTATTACGACTCGTATGGCGTTTTCTAATAAACGTTATGACGGTTAAAATATGATATAAAATATGGTATAAAAATTACTGCAGTTTGATAAGGATTTTTTGTTCTTGGGAATAAATGTGCTGCACATTATTATAGCAGTGGTAAATTTTACGGTAGGAGACAAACACTGCTTGTCAGAAATACCCGATAGTCACATCACGTAATTACGGTATATATTGTAAAGAATAAATACTGTAATTATCACTGTTTTATATGGCAAATACAGTAATACCTCGACTTACGCTACCCCGACTTACGCGAACCCGGAGTTACGCGATTTTCAAATTTCGTCGATTCGTCTTTTGTTTGAGCGCCAAGCAACTCTCGAATACTCATTCCCTCCAGACTATTGTTCAACTTACATGTTCGGACGTGTCGCGCGGAATCGACACATGGCTACAATTTATTTTGTGTTATTTATCTCTGTGTTTGTTATATCTACGGAGACTCGAGAGACTCTATGTGGTGATTTCTGGTAACCGTGAATGAATCAAGACAAGATAAGATTAACGAGAACATTTGTTAGCTTACATACATCCGACTTGGATTTTACATAAATTGCGAAGTTTTACCCCGACTTACGCGGTTATCTCTCGGTCCTACCTATCGCGTAAGTTTGGGGTAATACTGTATAACTATTAATTTATTTGTTTCTTATATATGTGGGGTTTAGGCAAGTAACATTCCTAAACCTTAAGGCAATAAATTTACGAGGGGTTGCGTGGGAGAGCGAAGTGAGGGGAGAAGCGAGAAGGAGGGAGTGTAAAGCAAGGGACAGTAGTAAACAAGACGACGGTGGGTGACGACGCAAAAGTGGAAAGTCAAAAGGAGACAAAAGACGTTACGAATGCGAAAGCATTGTGATTCTGTCAAGGTTACGAACTCTGGAAGTTTATTGTCATTTCTATAATTCTCAATCTCAATACCCTTTATCCTACATATCAATATATTAACATGATAAACAATTGGTTTTTTCTGTTACAACTAAATGCATAGATAGACACTAGGCATATTTGACATCACCCTATATTCAAAACTTTCTTATGGGCCAATACACGTTTCGGGTATACGCTCTTCTACTGTCGGCTTTTCTTCTGGTATATCTTATTAGAAGGTTCTAATTTATATATGCTACATCTTGCTTAAAAATTACATATATTTACAGTTAAACATTTGTACACAAACTTTTTCGGCATAATACTGAACGGCACTTAGCTCATACTTATGACCCGAATTTACAAGGTTTTCCTTCGTTGTGACAGAAGAAACCAGGACTGTGGAATCGGAGTCGTAGAGTTTTGGTGTTTAAGCCGAAATCAGAGTCGGAGTCGGAGTCGTCAAAAAATTCGCCGATTACGATTTTTTTTACGTCCTAACTTGTAATGTATATATAACGGAAAAGTATTGGAATAGTGTCAAATTTGACCCTTCCAGTTTTTTTTTTTTTTTTTTTTTGCAAATCACACTACCTTAATCTCTTCTCCAGACTTCTGTTAATATGGATTAATATGGAAAAAGAATGATATAGTGTGTGTTGGCGTCTAATTTGTTTAATTTCTTTATTTTCTGTTCAGAGATATTAAACAATATCTCAGAACGGTTAAAGTTCAAGAGACGAAATGTGGCACTGTAGCTCGCGTATAAACGGGCATTAATACTGTTAAATTTTAGTTTTTAATTATAAGATATAAAAGTGGTCAATNTTTTTTTTTTGCAAATGTACACGTTTGGAGATCTCCCGAACTCCTCAAAAAAGTCAATAAAAAGGGAAAAATTCACGCGAGTGTATGTGTTGGAGTCTAATTTGTTTAATTTCTTTATTTTCTGTTCAGAGATATTAAACAATATCTCAGAACAGTTAAAGTTCAAGAGTCGAAATGTGGCACTGTAGCTCGCGTATAAACGGGCATTAATACTATTAAAGTTTAGTTTTTAATTATAAGATATAAAAGTGGTCCTGTGTCATATTTCTAAAGAATATTTTACTGATTATTAGCGTTCAAAAAAAAATAAATAATAAAATAAAACTCGTATCTACCCTAAAAGTAAGCTTTTTTGTCATTTTATAATAGTACAGTAAAATCCGTTAAGATGTTTTCACCTAAGATGTTAGAATGTGTATGGGAACATGATTTAGTTCAACCGCTTTGAGGCTTAATTAAATCTTGTGTTAAGCCCTTTTATTGAATTTTTTATTCCGAGGTCACGTGATGACATCAGAATTTCTGGGTCTCTTTCGGTAACAAGACCGCCCCTGGTCGGAGTCGGAGTCGAAGTCAAAATCAAAGTCCGAGTCAGAATCAGAGTTGGAATCTGTACATTTTTACGCGACTGGAAATAAACAAATTAAAAAAGATACGGTTTTAGAGTAAACAAAGATAAACAATTATTTAACTCCTATGAATGTAGTACTCTAAGATTTTATTTGCCCGTTAAAGGTTAAATTGGGTTATAGTTACAGTCTCTGTGTATATTAAAAAACACAACAGTTAAGAAAATTATAAAAAAATTTCTACATATGTAGGTAGTACGAACCAAGTTTACAACAAATCATATAAGTATACAAAAGCAGCAATAAAAGTCAAGCAGAACGTTATGCCGCTAGCGTGACATGTGACATTATTATAATAAATCATATACTAAATATACTTAAAGTTTTTTAATTAACATAGTCTCATTTTATGAACATATATAATGTTAATATAATTTTCAATGTTTATCACACAACAATACTTTTTGAATTCGTGTCTGTCTTCATTTCCGTAATGTTTTCATTGGAAGTTACTGTTTCTTGCGATGTTTTATTTCTTAGCACGTTGGACAGAAGACTGCTCAATGGGGATTCAAAAAACACAAAGAAGAACAGAGCAAATATCAGTGACACGAACATAAGATAGGAATATAACATCCACTGTAAAAAAATTAAGTGTAATCAATATGAATAAACTTGTCAAGAGTAAAATCCCATAAAGAAAGCCCATAAAGAAAGCATTTTAATCGAGCAACAATTATTGCAATGTTTTGCTGTTCAATTAAAGCAGGCTTGGCATTAGTGCGAAAACATTTTGGAGATATTCTAAATTTTATTGCTAAATTAGAGTCACCCAATATAAGCATTAGGCTTATCTGAATGCTTGTAGCGGTGGACTTAGTACCCTGGTCATCACTCGGAGCCATAACTTTGGGAAGTGAACTTGGGAAGCTGAGGATGTGGCGGCATTCGCGTAAGTTAAAATAGGTGGCACTGACCCGAGATCTGAATGGCTCCTAGGCAATATAAATGTTGCTGTAATAAACGATCTCATGGGTGACCTGGCAAAAACTTTGTTTTACGTTAGGTTAAGTTAAGTTAGAGTAAGAATCTTTACATTGATTACAATAAAACTAATAATATTAATAACATAATAATTTATAGTATTAACTATTTTTTTACTATACGATAAGTGATCATTGTTAATGAAAAACTGTTAACAATTTATAATAACAATTAAATTTTTTTATTTGTTTGTCGAAACCGTGTCTTCTTCTTGTTTTGTTTGGTTCAATGTCACGACTTGGTGAATTTATTAAGAATTGAATTTATTTGCGTCAAATATGGAGATAGAATAGCAAAATTACAAACCTACTTTGAAGCAAATGACATGGATATCATAAAAGCAGATAAATCAAAACAGATTATAATAGTGAAAAAAGAATGGATCCAAACAAAAAAAAATCAAAAATAGATAATAACTGGTCTTTTAAAGAACTACCAATAGACCTAAAAGAAGTCATTTATGTCGAAGTCAAAAAAAGAATAAGTAAAAAATTTGAATTTAAAGAACACAATAAAAGAAGATAAACAGTATATTTTAGGAAACGAAAATAGAGGAACCCCTAAGCTAAACGTACAACTAAAAACATAAACCAAGCGAACAAATAAGACCCATTGTCCACTTCAAAAATTCAGTATTATATAATTTAGAAAAATACTTAAAACGAAAATTACAAAAATATAAATATTCGGACTATTCCATGAAACACGTAGACAACTTATACATGACGTGGAAAATATAAAAACGAGCAAAAATTACAGACTTGCAAGCCTAGATATAGTAAACACGTTCCCTTCGATAACCTGAATTCCATTAGAAAGCACACTAAGAAAGATTGAAACAGAAGAAAAAGAAATTGATTTAATAGCATTCGTAAACAGGAGTAATTATTTCGAAGTCAACAATACGTTCTACACACAACAAACAGGCATAAGGATGGGATCGGTCATAGGTCCGAAGCTAGAAAAAATTCTTATGGTAGATATAGGTAAAGAAATCAAAAAAATTACAGGAATAAAGTTCTATAAACGATATGCGGATGATATATTTATAGTATATGACCAAGAAATAATGAAATTAAAAGAAATAGAAGAAAAAATAAACAAATTAAACGATAATATTAAATTCGAGGTAGAAAATGAGGCAAACACGGAAATAAATTACCTCGACATTAAAATAACCAGAAAGGCAAACAACATTGAATTCGAGCCATACACAAAGCCATGCGAAATTAGGAAAGTGCTAAACTACAATTTAAACATTCCTCAGTACTGTACATAAAAGAAAACATATTCATTATAGAGTATAAAAAATCGAGAGCAGAACAATCTCACTACGGAGGAAGAAAAAAACATCTCAACGAACTACGAACTAAATTCCTGTTAAACGGCTATCCAAAACGAATAACAAATAACTGAAAAAGTAAAATCAACAATAAAAGGCTGGAAAATAAACTAAACAAAGATAAAAACTGAGTAAGATACATATCCTTCCCCTACATTCGTGGCTTCTTTGAACAGGTAAATAAATGTTTAGACAAAATAAATATAAAACTAGCTCCAACTTATAGCAACTTTCAAAAAAAACCCGGAAGGCTAAACCTGGCATGAATAAACAACCGGACAAATACAACACTGCCGAAGTCGTTTATAAAATTCCTTGCACTTGCGAACCACCAAAAGTATACATTGGAAAAACAAAACGAAAATTAGAAACAAGATTAAAAGAACACATCGCGGATTTGAAATATAATAGAATCAACTCTGTTTTTTTACGAACATTGCACAACTCACAACTGCAAAATAGATAAGAATGACGTCATAATAGTACACAAAGAAAAAAATTAGCACAAAATAAAATTTAAGAAAAGCTACGAAATTACTACAGACAAAAATAATACTAACAAGAATCTATGCATTGAATTATATAAAAACTGGCTACAACGATTAAAATAGAATGTTTATGAGGTCGCGGGCGAGGCTGTGTGGGGCACTATGGGAGTGAGACGTTACAGATTACGAGGCATGCAGGGGGGAAGCCGTCAAGTCAGAAGGGGAGGGAAGAGCAGTGGGAAGTACGGAAGATGCCTGACAGATACCGTATACGCAAGATGCAACTTAACTATGTAACAGACTGGAGAGGGCGAAAGCCCGAAGCGCGTATCTGTATGGATTAAAAGTGGATGATGAAATTATTTGTCAAGTGTCAATAAATTCACCAAATCGTGACATTGAACAAAACAAAAATTCAACGTTTGTTGGTCCTTCACACTTGGGGGCCCGAACTTAAGCCCCATTAGTTCCGATGTAGATTTACAGATTCTGATATGCCAGAAGTAGAAAAAAGGATACATGGCCTGGTAATTGATTAAAGAAATGCTTAAAGCACAGTGTAAAGGTACGGGTGAGATTAAAAAACAGCTAGAGAGTGAGTATAAAAAAGAACTAGCTTGTCTGAAGTGGCTAGAGACAACCTTTCCATATCCGGTGAAGTACAATAAAGAATATCAAAATCGCTAACATAGACTAGGCTGTTCTGATGGTCAAACATAAGACTGACATAGGCAGCGATTCAAATAAAGAAAATTTTCAAAAATATATATATCCTAGAAAAGTTAAAGTAAGAACAGGTAGCATACGTAAGATGAAGAGCTCAGGAATTGTTGTGACCTTAGCTTCTAAAGGCGTTTTTCATAAGATCTTACATAATGAAAAGTGGAAGAACATTGAGTTGGTTGTAAAACAGCCAAAAATGGCTAAGAATGTGTTTAAAGGAGGTATCGAAAAAAGAGGTGATTGAACACGTAAGTGACTTAAATAAAGATACTCTCTACGGGGAGGAAGTCTGTTTACAAAAAATAAAAAATGAGTTTAAGTTACTATATAAAACACGTTGTAAGAGGGTCAGCCTCGCTGACTGAGTAGCCAATTGGTGCCTAACTTAAGAAAGTTGTTACAATCAGTAGAGTGTATATCGGGTATAGAAGTTTTGTAATCAGGGACTACTATAAAGTGACCCTGTACTACATATGTCAAAAATTTGATCAAAAGGTTTGATCAACTTATGGATTTTTCCTAAATACAGTAGAACATTGTTCATCCGAATCAATTGGAAACTGGGGTTGTTCGGATAACAAATTATGTACGAAAAATATATAAACCTATATGATGTTGAAATTGTTTTCCGTTGCGTGTCGCTTCGCGTTAAATTTTCGTCGATGTTAAGCCTAACGTACATTCTTTAAAATAATAATCGTGACTATTGTATCGTTTAAAATTATTTCTTTATTTTTTACAAACAAAATAAATATATTGAAAATATAAAAACAAAAAAATATACTTTAGAAGTTGATCGAGTATCAAAAACATTCAATTCTGCACGACACAATCCAACTAGAACGCTTTCCGGTAATCGGCTTTCGGATAAACGACGCACTACTGTATTAATAAGAGGTTGAAGGCTAAACTGGATGAACCGAATTATTATTGTTCCCAAGTATTGGGTGGTCATGGTGACTTTAAAACTAATTTAAGTCTAGTGTCTACCTATGCATCCAGTTGTAAAGTAAATAATAAACTGTAGTCGTTCCAATTGATCGAGTGACCTTTGTGAGTGTGGTGCTATCTACACCCTACAGAATTTTATGTTAGAGTGTAATATTTTTTACAACAAGATACAGGAATTAAAAAGTATACTTAATATAGTCTTCTCCCATAATGTTGCATTTGGTGATGTATGCACCAACTTAGTGCACACTAAAATAATATATTATGGTGAATACAAAGTTTTAAAGGGGGTGTTAATACGTAGGACAGTTTAAATAAATGGTGTATAACCCAGGTTTTTATTTATATTTATTTTATGATGTTACGGTGCATAGATTTATATTGTTCTATGATATACTGATGTATTGTATTGTACTGTACAGTACATAGTTTGAGATAAAGTCCCAGGGTTTAATTAACCTGGTCACACTGGTTATTAAATATACAGGTTTTATTTATATATGGTTTTAATATAATTATAAGCGTTATATATTATATAAGTTTCAAGTTTTATACATAGAGTTTAACTGTATATAGGTTTTTAACATAGGTTCTATACGGTTTTTTGATGTCCTCTCCTGCACAAAGAAGGCACAGTAAGAGCAGTAGTGGCGTTCATAAACGTCCTGCTGCTATTTTAACGTATTATATAGAGCACACTATGCTCAGTATTGAGTGGCGTATAAAATACACCTGGTATGTGAATAGCACAAATCTACAGGTTGATGTTTATTATAATGGTTCATAATGTCTAGTAGAAGGTGGTATTGCACGTAAGTCGGTGGGACTTGCTTGTACGCTCATGCAGATACAGTAACGGGTAGTGATGGGACCACCGGGGACAGAATACTAAGAACAGTCTTTTTACAGCTCCTGGAACAATTGCAGCAAATTACAAAAACGAATTCAGTTTGCGTAACAGTAAGTAAAATTGCAGAAATTTTATCAGAAATTCACACAACTATATTTGACTATAAAAGGCCAACCTAACCACAGTGTTTTTTTGACAAAGAAAGAAAATAAATAAACAAAATATTTTACAAGTAAAATTGGTGCAATGAAGCATGCAGCAATCACATCGTGCAGTGCAGTGCTTACAGTTAGTTTCTCTCATTTAAACAGCAATGCAGAGGCAAGTGATCATTTCTACAAACTATTGTTGTGGCCGAAATGTGAACTTCTCCTCACCACCAGAAGACGCGTAAAAAGATATAAAAAGCCATTCAAACACGTGCGCAGCACATTTTTCATCTATTATGATTTCTCGTAAGGGTGACCGCAAAAATTGCGAATGCTGAACTTTTTGTTGAAAAACAGCATCACACTAATTTGGAAAAATTACCTGTAATCTGTCGCAAAAACGATTTCGAAATACTTGTAATAAAATATAAGAACGTTGTTTTATCTATTTCTTTCCTTAGTTGTAAAATTATACAATATGCCGAAAATTCTATAAGTAAATATGGATATATCAAATAATTGCTGCTTTCAATAATACTGATTTGTCTATTTTTAACTTTCATTTATCGTACATATTGTTTCCCTGTGTTTACCCATGTTTTACCCTTATACAAATTTTTATGCCTATATGTCCTAGCCCTAAGAATGACTAAAATTATCTCGGGAATTGAAGTGCATAGATCACCCAGCACATTATTAAAGTCAAATATGCAAATGTACTGCAGAACATGAAAATTTTCAACTTTACCATATTAAACTGTAAAAAACCTGTAGCCTTTCTCATACTGCCAACACCATAACAGATAAATAGATTATGAAGCAGATATATCCAGACATTCAGACTGTTTAACACCACAAAAATACGAAGAGATAACAAACGATTGAGGATTCCTGAAAATAAACAAAAAAAAAAGTTAAAATTTTTACAACGTGAGGATTAAACTTTAATATGTTTACGGTAAAGTGATTATTTAATCTTTTTCGAGTGGCAAATAAATAAAAACTTTTAAACAAATACGGATTATTTCGGAAAATCGAATTATTTTAGTCACAACAGGAAATTTAACTGAACTAAGTACAACTTTCAGAGTATTAATTTTAATTAACTACAAATATCCAGTATAACTGTATCGGTAACATAAGTGAACTTTTTCATGTAATATAGTATAGATTGGCGACAATATAAATAAACTTTACGGTATGAAATTAATAATTATCTAAACAACATTAATTAATTCAGTTACCGTATTTATTTTTCCAAATATAGTATATAGGCTTTGTATCATTGAGGTAATTGTATTTTACTTCAGCTAAAGCTTTAAACTAAGTTTACAAACGCAATTAGTAATATAAAAAATGTTATTACAGAAAAGATTATACAGAAAACAGGAAAACCGCCGAATATGTGTTTATTCCTATCTATATTTAAATGAAAAAATCGACCGTAAACACTAGATAATGAGAACTTCCTTACCACCGTGTCCTGTCACACAAGCCACTGTCAACCAAGCTAATCCTACGGTCCAAGCAAATGGAGCAATGCACTGAAAGGCGATGATTATATTTTCGTTGGCCGTAATATTTTTCTTGTAACTATGCACTCCAAAAATTGATATTGTCATTAAGACAATGCATCCAGTCCAACAAAGTAAAATGGTAATCTAAGAATTAAAACAGAAAATTCTTAATAAACGGACTATGTAAAAGTTTAATTTCAGTTTAGGTGATATTACTATATAAATTTAAAAAAAAGTTTGAAACGAAAATTTTGATACTTAGTAACATCACGAGTAACATTCCTGTCAACAGCAATGTATTACGTTAGCAGCCTGCACTTAATTAAATATTAAATATTCAATGAATGTGAATCTGTTTTCTTCTATGCCATGAATTATTATACAATGATTTATTCTATTCGTAAGATTTTACTATACGTTATGGGAAATGTGTAAATATTTGAATTGTTTACGTGGAAAAACGTTATATACATAAAACAAGGGAATGTACAAATAATCCTGGTATAAAACTGTAGTTGTGTTCCGGACAAGAGTCGTGTTATGCGAAACGTTTTATACGAAACTATGACTGACAGAAATATGTTTATTAAATTAAAGGAATGAATAGTTTATTTTGTAACTAACAGTCACCATAAAAAGTATTGTGTTATGCATTAATATTAATTTTAGTTTGACCTGTGCGTTTTTTTCCGAAGTAATGCCATCCTTAGAACTTGTTCAGTCGAGTACAAACATTTTTTTTCTTCAGAATTTGTGTTGAAATGCCTAGTAGTTCGAGTTGGGAACAGTTCGAGTACCGAGACATCAGAGTATTTCCTTCGTTATTTTTACGAAAGTTTATTTACCTATGATTTAAAAAATGTCGAATTATACTTTCCGAACAATGTTTAAATAAAGTTAACTACATACAAACATTAATCCATTAAATCAAAACACAGTGTCGGTCTTATATGCTAAAATCTAAAAGCAAGGGAAATAAACCCTGATTATAGGAAAGGAAAAAGAAAAAAAATCGTATTATTAATTTTTATTAAAGCAAACTTGAGAAAAGCCACAAAATAAATTCAAAATCCGTAGGCAAATTTCAGACAATATGCAAACTCACTTGAATAAAAAATATCGAATAACCAGTTTGCACTTAAAATTGTGAAATTTTACCGGAAAATTTCCCAAATTCTCAAACTGTGTAAGAGCAAGCGAAATCGTTTGAATAAATTCTGTGTGAACAAATTCTAAGTTTTTTGAAGTTTGACAGTCGGATGGCCGAGTGGTCAATTTGACAGCCTACCGCTCTGGGATAACAACGTTAGAATCCAGTCCCCCTGTCGAAAAATCACCAGAAATTTTTCGAAAATGGCCAGTCCGGTTATATCGGTCCCTGTGCTCCAGCACCCGGTCGACCCATTGTGGGCCTGGCCGAATTCATAACAGTCTTGCTAAGAAAAGACCTTTTTGTGCCCACAGGGTTAAAAAAGTTTTAAAAAACCTTTAACACTCGAAAAAGTTTTTAAAAACTTTTTACAGTGTTAATGGTGTCTTTCGCTACAGATCACCACAGANAAATTTTTCGAAAATGGCCAGTCCGGTTATATCGGTCCCTGTGCTCCAGCACCCGGTCGACCCATTGTGGGCCTGGCCGAATTCATAACAGTCTTGCTAAGAAAAGACCTTTTTGTGCCCACAGGGTTAAAAAAGTTTTAAAAAACCTTTAACACTCGAAAAAGTTTTTAAAAACTTTTTACAGTGTTAATGGTGTCTCTGGCTACAGATCACCACAGATTCGATGATCCGACGTCACTGAATCACGGATTTTCCAGTTCCGGAAAACGTAAACACAGGGCAAAATAGTCATCGTATCGAATGCCCAACCACCCAAAAACAGGGCAAAAAGCAAGCAAAATACAACCAATGCTATATGAGCTGCCAAGTTTTTAGCTACAGACTGATCGAAATTACTATAATGGTCAAAGTTCTGCTTATATACACAAAACTAATTCAGAATTTTACCAAATTACTAAAATTTCAGATGATAAGCTAAGGTAAAATAGATCTAGCTTGCCCTCAAAAAGATCTAAATTCTTAAAAAATAGTGACCTACCATATCAGCAAAATTTAAGACCTGGAAGGAAGAATGTATTGAAAATCAAATAGAAAGGTATTGTGTACGGTTGATAACAATATACATTGCGACTTGTCATTATAGATGAAGAGAAAATTTAAACATGACATAAGAATAGACACGAGTTCTACAACTACACACAAAGGCCTTGAAAGCTACAATTAAGACTAAAAACTCTAAACTTACTTGATGACATAAACCGAATCGTCTTGAACTTAGAAACGCTACAAAGACTTCACCTTCGAAGTTTGTAAGAAGAGTGTATCGTCAGATAACACCAAACATAATAAAATTTATTCAGATGGACAAAATAAGTGTAAACCGTATAAATGAAATTCAAAATTGATCAAGAACTACAAATAACATGGAAATTAGGTACAGGTATCAACAAGATCCTCGGTGTTAATGTCTATTTTAGCCTGGAAGGCTGTGTTCTGAATAAGGATGCACCGATTAATTGGTAAGTAATCGGTAATCGGCCATTTTCCCGATTAATCGGTTTTAATAATCGGCCAATTTTGCATTTTAATATTTTTGCTAGAACGTCACGAATAAGGCTAGTAATAATAAATAATATATTTCTGTTATATATTTATTATTTATTACATGACAATCTAAATATTAAAAAGAATTTTAACTAAAATTATTTCTTTTATCAGTACATATCAGAAGGTACAATGTAACCTATTCAAAACTTTCTGTTTTATTTAAAGTTTAAACTTTAAATATGTAAAACAAATAAAAACTTTAAAACCCTTAAACAGTAATACACAAACGTAAGAATTTCACCATTTTCAGGGCTCTTAAAAGTTACCTCCAACTCTGAAAATTCTTTCACTTTGAACGGAAGATGCTGGAAGACAGATATTTTGCTCAAATAAGGAAAAAATTCCTTTGAACTTCACCACCACAAAAATGACTGCTATGACTTTGTATAAGAGATAAATGTAAATATTTTTTTAATTCTTGATCGAAACGTTTGTTCGTTTGTTTCGTTTTTTTTTTTCTTTTTAAAAACATGCTCTTATTCATTCTTTCATTCACCAGAAGTAGAAGCTTCAGAATTTAATTCTTCTTGCGATTTTGAATTATCAACATCATCTAAGCTATGGATTTTCCACCTTTTTATTCCCACTACCAATTTTTTTTTTTTTTTTTAATTTAATTTTGATTCTT
Source organism: Centruroides sculpturatus (assembly GCF_000671375.1). NCBI lineage: Eukaryota > Metazoa > Arthropoda > Arachnida > Scorpiones > Buthidae > Centruroides > Centruroides sculpturatus. The sequence continues at coordinate 49,266 of NW_019386707.1, read as the reverse complement.
AAATCTAATAAGGACGACAATTATGCTTGTCTTTGGATAAGAGCTTCCCTTGTTACTGATGAACATCCAACTTCTTTCGTTTCGGAAATTTTTTTTTCGTCTTTTAAGTTTTTTTTTTTTTTTAAATTTTCATGATGACATTTATCCAGATGATTTTCATATGTTTGGTGGCGAAAGTTTTAGCATTTTTTCCATTTTTCGAAATAAAAGACTGGCGTAATTTGCACTTGGAAAACTTCTCGTTTTCATCTTTCTTAAAATTCCCAAGCAATACAATTAATTAACTGATATCTAAATCGAAGCCATGAGGGGTTTGGATTTGGTTATTAATTAAAATTAAAAAGTTAATTAAAATTAAAAATAATTTTCAAAAGAAGCTCAAAGAACATAAGTGTACATGTAATTTGACCAAAAGAAGTTGTTGACCTCTTCCTGGAAGAGAGGATGGTCAACAACTAACTAATGTTGGTCTACTATTAATATTTGAAAAGTGATCTGTTTTGAACAGATTGGGATGGCCCTGCATGAGATTGAAGTTGCTAACCTTAATGTCCAAAAGACTTCTTAAGACTTATTTAAAAAAAAAAAACCTTATAAAAATACAAGAATAATTGGTTTTATGTGATGACCAGCAGATGAGCTTAGCATTGCCCGGGCAAAAAACAACAAAGATTATTAGATTATTCCATACTTCCAATCCTTCTGTTCTAGTAGCCCAGGATGCCCCTAGTGGGCATTCTAGCAGCAGCAGTGTCATTCCATGATATAAATAATAAATTCCTATTACAAATAAAAATAATAATAATTTGAATTTCTCATGGCATACCCCTACTAAAATGCAGCCAAAAACGCAAAAAAACTGTATGAAATAATAATATACTGAATTTATTATTAATGTAAGTAATACCTAGGGGCTAGTAAGCCAAAAACGGCCACTAGGGGCAGGGCACCCCTAGTGGCCG
>NW_019386707.1:15860-48214 GCF_000671375.1 Centruroides sculpturatus | reverse complement strand
CGTTCTAAAGTTGTAGTACATGGATTTGACTTCTGTAAAGTTATTTAAAGCTGCTTTCTGATGTCAAAAACGACCTCCAATAGTTTTTAAATTTTTTAAATTAATATATTTTATTTTATATAAATTTAATTAATTAGGGGGTCGGAAATTGCAATAAAATTTTTAATTTTTTAAAAATATTTAAAAATATAGGCCTAGTTAGTAGTCACCCTACTGTAAACCCTTCTCCTTTCGAGACGTCTATGAGAATGTCCCGGAAAATACAACACCAGCTGTTCTCAAGGTCATCCAGCTGTGTAAACAATGACTCATCAGTGTCAAATTTCACAGAAAGAGGAGACAACAGAAAATAAAATTTGAAGCTATTTCTTCAAAATTAACGCATTTCTTTCGTTTTTTTCAGTTTTAAGTATTTTCAAGTATTTTTTCAAGTATTTTAAACCCTTCTCCTCCCGAGACGTCTATGAGAATGTCCCGGGAAATACGATACCAAATTTACAAATACGTGAGCCGTTCACAGCCCGGCACACGTATTTGTAAAATCTATGTGACTCGTACAACATGGAATACATATAAAACTAAATTATCGACAGTGTTATAGGACGGTCAACTGTATTTTTATGCACTATCGCACTACGAAACTTTTAAAGGCAAAAAGAGACTACACAGGGTAAAGAATTATCCTACAAATAAGATATACAATATATGTTTTACATTTTGTGTATGTGTACAGTTCTGTGTGTGTTTTCAACATGTCAGAAATGAAATATAAACACGTTACTCTTTCATTAAATGGAAAATTCGCAGTGCTACAAAGACAGGACAAAGGGGAAGATTGTTTATTTTACGTTTTTCTGATAATCCGATTTTTTTTGCATTCCCGACCCCAGTCCTAAAAGTGACAGATTAGAGGGATTCTACAGTATATCTTTGTTTGCATCAAAATCCTTGCAAAATACACAGGTACAGTACATTGAATGTTTCTATTATGAACAAAATTCTTACATTGTTAAGTAATTGTAAAATTAATTATTTGACTATATGTATATTGCATATTACGTATAGGAGTTTCGTGTTAAACGAGATTTGAACCATTTTGCAGTTTTCTCTAATTTTCTCCTAAATTTTTTGGTAGGAATTTGACACTCACTATACTTCTTTAAACGTAGTATTTATTACTTTTAATGTTAATTTTTATTCATAATATTAAATATTAATTTAAATATAACAAATAATTATAACTTATTTCATTAAAAGTTTTAATTATAGTAATCGTATAGATAAAAATATTCCCAATCTTATGAAAGTATATAAGATAAATTTTATCGTCCTCAATAAATACTTAAATGAAGATTTTAAAATTGCAAAATCAAATTCTAAATATCAGCAACGAGTTGCTAAACTTTCATGGCAACATTGAGTGATGTCATCTGTTATGATATTTTAATAAAACACTTTATATTTTAAACTACTGTATTATAAAATGCAAAAAGTTTAATTTTAATGACAGGGATGGGTTTTATAAAAAAAAACTTGTAAATTCTACTAACAAGTAAGATCTTCGTTAGGTTTTACCGAATGCGAGATACACATGACTCCCTTTATTTCCTCTAATCTTTTAATGAAAATAATTTACTACCATTAATCTCCATAATAAAGAAACAACCTTGCGAAATTTCAGAAAGATTTAACAAAAAGCACGGGAATTATTAAACTTGAAGGAGTTGAACAAAATCGCACTAAAAGATTAAGATAAATAAACATTATAGCTCTCGTTAAAAACAATGGTGAAAGCCCAGGAGCCTATCTATGGACATGAGCGGAAACATGAGTGAATTTCATGCAAAATTACGACTTTGTAATTTAATTTCTTAACGCGATTGTTATAAAAAAACATCGCTCTAGAACCGATCAGATGACGTTTTCTCTAAACAAACGAAAAGATTTTGACAATAAGATGGCAAATGGAAAACGTTCGATTGTGAGAGAGGGACAGCTGCTATTAAATGTCACCAGGAAAAACCTATGCTTGCACCTGGGAGTGAACTTTTGACATGTCAATGGTCAATCACACAATCATTTTTCCAGGCACCAAGCGTAAAAGGTAGAGACACCAAAGTTCTGAATAGTCATCCCATAGAAAGTCCAAAGGAAGGTGAAAAGATTAATTAGTGCCCGGAGTAATCAAAGACTAGGTGCCAAGTTCGGCAGACCTCCACAAACGGACTGTCCCTGCCCAGGCAAGTCAACGATAAGAAGACAATTGCCAGTCTTCTTCGAATTCCTCTCTCTCTGATCGAATGAACGTCATCTAATTTGACCAACGAATATTGAGGTATCTATAGATTATTGTAAACTCTCTTTCAGCAGAAGTAAGGACAGAGCTAGGTCATTACGTCAGCATGCCAGCTGATTAGAAACTTTTGTCAATCCCCTTCCGAGGAGTGTATATGTAACCTTATTTAACTGCATCTAACTTAGGCTTAGTTTTATGTATAATAGCTCTACACTGGGCTAGTGTAATGGGGATTTTTGACAATGAAATGGTTTAGAAGATGCACTACGCATAGATTTTGCAAGAAATATTTGTTTCCTTTTTAGTAGCTTCATGATTTTATGTATAGAGCATGCTCAGAAATTACTACGATGTTGCAGAAATTTCAGTAAAAGAATGACAACAGTTCTCAGTGGTATGTCCAAATACCCCACAGTATTATTTACGTTTTTTTTTAAATTTTATAAATATTTATTTAGTTTTTTTATTTTTAAAATATCTATAATGTGACCACATTTATCATTTATAATATAGATAAATTATTTTTATTCACATTGATTATTATAAGTTTATTTTAATTCAAAATGACTGCCTTTATAAACACACTGAGAAAATACCAAACATACCAAGCTGCTTGTCATTTGCATTGAGTGCCAAAGTACAATGTCAGCTATTAAATCAGAGTGACAAAAATGCTCAAAAAAACAATTTACATTTTTATTATTCGTTTAATAATAAGATCTAATGTAATGAGTTTTGATAAGTGTTGTTTTTTTTATTTTCATGGATTTATGTACTAACATAATATGTAATCATATCTGAATATATTCATATGTATAATGACACATGCCTTTACCAAATAAATGTGTAAATCTTTATGAATTTTTACTTACATGGTTTATGAACCCAAAAAAAATATCAGGTGGACAAACACCCCACTGCATTAATGCCGAAAAAAACTCAGTGCACTAACGTAGGGTTTAGTAATATAATAAATTCCTGTTGTTGTCTGTTAAAAACCTGTCTCCTGTCACTCCAAGACACGGACATGGACACCTGTCGTCTTTTGCAACCCTATCGCCTCTCGAAAAAAAGCCATCCCAAAGACAAAGTGGGCGAGTTTTACCAAATCCGTATTCTCACAATAGTACCCATAACAACTCTTGTCCTAATTTTTTTATTGATAAACCATGTTACTGAATGGAGAAAGTAGGGTGCCTGTCATAAGACAATCAACAGCGCTATAAATAAATACAATTTGCTAAATTGTTTCTTTGTTGTTTTCTTTTTTATTTATTTCGTAGTTTTTTTACACTTGTAAAAGACCAACAGCCACAGTGTCATCAGAAATTAAAGAGTAATCGTCCTGTTAGCATACTCGCCAGGAAAGGCTCAGTAACCGAAAATTTACAGAATGGAAATAATTTCAAAAAATTACATATTAAATTCGTTAACTAGTAAATCATTAATTCCAATTCAAGACTTTTTTCCATTAATCTTCGACTTCGAGAAGGTTTAGTTATTCGGCTGCAATATCAAAAAGCAGTAGGCTCCGATTAACTATGTTATAACTTCTGATATAAATTGGATGTCAGGTTATTTCAATTCATAACTTTTTTCTCGAAAAGAGTGAGAAAGATTACAAGAAAAAATCTATTGTTAAAGAGAATGTACGATATACGAGGGCCAACCACTACTAGACTGAGATATTCAAAATAACAAACTCCGTTGAATATTACATCCTTTAAATTAAATACATTAATAACATTTAAAGTATGAATAAAATTGCAGCCGGAATCATGCTCATGTCAAAAATAAATGATTACTCGTGTATAGGCCTATATGTATATAATAATAATAATAATAATAATAATAATAAATATAAAATAAAAATAAAATTAGTATACCTTTCCAAATGTGATCTTTTTCTTATTTCTTATTATATCTCCAATTAAAGCACCAAAACAATAAGTACCAAGATGGGAATATTATGGTTTAAGATAATTATAAACTATATATTTAAGGGATTTTCTAAAATAATAAATAAAAATATAAATTAGTTTATTTTACTAATAATCATTCATTATCGAATAATAAAACGTTAAAAGTTTATACTCAAAAGCTGCAGGTGTTCCAAGCATCATGTAATATCTGTATGAAACTACATCAACTATATACATCATAATCCCTGTTAACATTATTACAATTATGGCGAGTCTTCCAAATCTGGGCCATCTGCAAAACGATATTCAATACATAAGAAAGGAATTCAAAATACAGTAGAGCGTCGTTTTCAGAAAGTTGGTTATTTGAAACGTCGGTTATCCGAAAGAATTTCAGTGGGCACATTTAAATTTTTGCTAGTGCTGTGGCGCTGCAATCTTTGGCTATATCTTGGGCTACTCCAATATTTTTTTTGTTGGTGTGTGTGTTTTAGCTGGTAGCACTGGCACTTCTGTGTGGTGTTTTTCTGAGGACTGTGTGTGGTGCTGAATCAAACGTTTTTGATACTAGATCAACTTCTAAAGTGTATCTTTTTTGGTTTTTATATTTTTCAATATATTTATTCTGTTTGTACAAAATAAAAAAATAATTTTTAATGATACAATAGCCACGATTATTACTTTAAAAAAGGTTACATTAGGCTTAACATCGACAAAAATTCAACGCGAAGCGACACGCAACAGAGAAAAATTTCAACACGGGATATGTTAATAAATATTTTCGTACGTAATCGGTTATCCGAAAAATAAGTTAATCGAACAACCCTAGAACCCAATTGATTCGGATAAACGACGCTCTACTGTATCAAGCATCCGTTAAAGAATAATACAGTAATTACAGAGTTTGCATAAGTTGTCATTGGTATTACTAGACACAGTCGGTTAAGTAGTCAATTTTGTGTGGTCCCGCCCGACATTAATGTTAAAAAACTCTGCTTTATACAAATGGCAGTGACGAGTTTAATGATGTTGTCATCGTTTAACTCGTCACCACTGAATAAATCGACATACGTTTCTGTGCCACACTCGTTTAGACGTGTGATAAGCTGATTCACCTCCTGAAAAAATGAGTTCACACCTCACTGTAAGGTGTGTGGTGTTAACTCATTTTTTTCAGGAGGGGAGTCGACTTATAAATAAATATATATGTTACCGCTAAAGCTCGAAAGTCGTTAATGTGTACATTACCTAGCTAATCTGCAGATTAACTAGGGTGATCCGTTAAAGTTGCTAAAATTGTTTTATTTCTCCAATTACATAGGTAATGTTCAAATTATCTAGGTAATTTGCAAAGTACCTGCTAGGCACTCGGTAAAGTGAAGATAAGATCCTTGCTGGAACAACTGCAACGTTTCTGTACGATTAAATTAATATATTGTTCTTTATTTAATTTTCGATATCTTAAGAATCGAGTTAATAAAATTAAACAATCAAGAAATTTCTTGATAGAATCAATCATCAACCAATTAAAAAACATACAGAAAATCAAACGGTTTAAAATATTAATACAATTAGGAAAATTATTATATAGATAACCACCTATGGAATTTCGGGACTTTGAGTACCTATCTGAACTGAGGAGACCGAGACGACTTCAACGATACCCTACTTTAGGACCAGAGATGAAAAATAATAAAGTTATCATACTTTTTCTGGCGATCGCATGATATAATTGAGCAGTTAATGTTACCTATGGTGAGTAAAATGGCGGCTTGTCTCTGGTTCCAGCAAGGAGAAGAAAGGAAACAGTGGGGACGCACGTTTTAACCTAAGCTATCCTAGTCTAATAAATTACCATAATTATTACCAACCAAATTATTAAAATAGGTTAGGATAAGTTTGAACGTGCTTCCCCACTGTTTCCTTTCATCTGTTTGCTGCAATCATAGACGAGCCGCCATTTTACTCACCATAGGTAACATTATCCAACTGTGCTTACTTACCAGTGCAGTCTAAAGATTGGTGACACTTTGAATTTCATAGCAATTGGTTTTTGCGACAAGCACACCTATTTGTGGCAAAGATCTTATTTTCACTTTACCGAGTGCCTAGTAGGTAATGTGCGGATTACCTAGATAATCTGAACATTACCTAGGTAATTTGAGAAATAGAACAATTTTCACAACTTTAACGGATCACCCTAGTTAATATGCAGATTAGCTAGGTAATGTACACATTAACGACTTTCGACCTTTAGCGGTAACATATACATATTAATAAAAATTCCTCAACATTTAAAGTATTTTTGTATATAAAATAATAACAAGTAAACAAAAAAATGTGCAATGTATTTCAACATCACAGAAGAACAGGATTTTGCATTTTCTCACTATTCATTCACGCGTTATTTGTAGCAGGTGTTTTACGTTTCTGTTAGAAATAAGTATGGGAAAGCTAACAATGCTTACGCTGAAAAAAAAATACGAACTTGTGTGTGAATTTGAATGTAATAAAACTTCGCAAGCCGAATTTTCAAAACAAGAAAACCTTTCAAATACAACATTGGTGCGAATTCTAAAGAGAAAAGAGGAACTCTGTGTGTAGCGTCTTTGCAATCCAAACAATAATTTTAATAGACGATCAAACAGCAATTAGTTAGAAAAAGTTACGGTTTTATTTAAAACACTTTTTTAATTCAGATGCATTTCGGGTTTGCTTGTATTTCCAACCCCTCTTCAGTGCTGTTAAAAATTTTAAAAACAAGTTGAGTTTCACGATATTGGTAAGTAGTACGTAACAAAAACGAGGGGTTGACAATATTATAAAAAAACTTACATGTTATAAATGGTACAGCATAGACTTGTGTGACAATATTTTTATTACATAGTTGTATGACTATTTTCTGTAATATGAAAAAAGTAAATGTCGTGGCTGTATAACACATCATTTATATAAAAATGATAACAAAGATTATTAATTTCAGAATATCTATAAACACTTACATTTTTAGTTAATATGTATTATTTTCGATAAAAAATGGAACAGGGTAAAAATTGACAACTGGTATTATCTGGTGTTCGCAGAGTAACAGTATACCGACAAGTAATGTTATTAAAAACCATTCCTAACATTCCGTACAAGGGGGTGAGCTTTTAAACAAACTGTAACGCGTGGAGGCGCTCTCTATTAGTTTATACCATTGGGAGTCTGTCTATTGACATGCCTTCTGAAATATTAATTAAGTTATCTTTAGGGTGTTTTTTGATTTCTACGTACTACTTACCAATGTCGTGAAACTCCTCCTCTTTTTTGTAATTTTTAACAGCACTGAAGAGGGGTTAGAAATACAAGCCAACCCGAAATGCAGCTGAATTAAAAAATTGTTTTAAATAAAACCGTAACGTTTTCTAACTAATTGCTGTTTGATTGTCTACCAAAATTATTGTTTGGATTGCAAAGACGCTACACGCAGAGTTTGAAGATACAGCAACCATACCTTCTACATTAAGGAAAGAGGAAATTAAGAAATGTTTTCATGGGCCTTCGACACGACTATCTCGATAATGCCAGAGAAAGTCACCGTACAAAAATGTGGAAGATGCTCTGGTATGTTCGCTAAAGCAAATTTGTTCATCGAATCTTCCTGTATCGAGGCCGGTGCTGAAACAACAAGCGAAGGAAATCGCTGAGGAACTTGCAGTAGAAATCAATTTAAGTGTCAGTGACGTCAAATACTGTTAAAGTCGGATAAAGTATATTGAACACCTCAACCGGTAAAACCGATCTAGCATCTGGTATGACTACTCCTATACGGCACCCCAAACGAATGGGAGACAAGTCCCCCAGCCCAATTGCCAAGCAAGTACCGACCATTCACGAAAAAATTGCCATCGTCGTTTGGCCTGAAACCAGGCTAGGCTAATCTAGGCTGGAGTTGAAAGACTCACGTCCTGCTCACCAGTTTAGCAGCGTGGCTAAAGTCCGTACGCGGCACGTTTCGATGCTAAGAGGAATTGGCTTGGGTTGAGTCCTATCTTGTCCGCGATGTCCACGTTGATCTCGACCACGTGTTCTTCGTCCTTTGTTCGTCAGCAAAGACTAATTGAGAAACTAGTGCAGGCGAGGAATTTACTTTATTTGAATCGGCCAAGCGATATTTACAATAGTATCGAGATATAATACAAATCCAAGAACGGCACAGTTGTCGGCTCCAAAGATTAACTGAAATAAAGTGAAAAGCTATCTCTGCTCCTCGGAGAACGGGAACAAAGTGAGGTCAGAGGACAAAGGTCACGCTGTGGAGCTTCCTGCCCTACAACTGTATAAAACACTGCTGTATTTTCCAAATTGTAGCTTTGTGATATTTTCAACTTCGTTTTAGTCGTCATATCCGATAACTTGACAAATTTCACTTCCACTTGGAGTGTCGACTTATGCCAACTCGACTGTATTTAAGGTTTTTATAAGTACTGAAGGAATAAAGTATTATTATTCAATACCATTTTGACAAATTTTTATGGTTTTAAATGCAACCAAACCTACTTCGATGGGAGATTTAGTAAGAAGGAAAAACAATTCTTTAGAAAATTAGTATCAAAACTTATCACTATTAGGCTTCAGGCACTGAAAGCAACAAACATCCTATACGAGCCAAACATTCATGCAATACAAAAGCGGTAACGCTGCAAAAGAAACTGCTCAATATGTGTGAATTCTGAAGATATAAAACTTAAAAAAAATGAATAATGTGATTAAATGCCGTGCCTAATTTATCTGCGATTTATTAGCGACAGTTTGGTAAAGTGTTTGGAAGCTGCCAAATTTTAAAAGTTGAATTCGATAAATTTCACTTTTCGAGTATTACAAAACCTAAAATTACACGAATTAAAAATCTATCATATCAATCAGAATCCATTTCAGATCATTATGAAATAATTTAATACGTCGTCCAAAAAGGAAGGTCGATTCCGCCGTAAAGACAGTTGCCGAAATGTGAAAAGGACGTTAATTAAGATTTAAAAGAAGATATTTTTATGATACTTCTATACATTTAATTTTGTAATAAATTCCATACATGTTGAAAAGGCAGAGTTAGGTACACGTTACTGAGACAAATATTCTTGCAATTATTCACCAGCATCATATGTACCCAAACATGTTCCATTGGGTATTAGCAAGAAGCTTCGTGACGACTTATAGAAATGAACCATTTAAAAATTTTCTTGATCCACATAGCACATGCGGAGTGAGATCTTCCTATCGTGCCAATTTTAAACATGAAAGGAACAGTTGGAATCTCCGGCGATTGCAAAAATATTCCGAATAAAGACGTGCGATTAGTTTATTATCCCATGCGGATTATAAGCGTCAGCTTAAACTTCATCTGCAAGGCTGCATTTTTTTTCCAAATTTCACTTAGTCCAGGCTTACCAGCTACTTAGAGTAGATGGCGAAACGGCAATAGCACAAAGAATATTGGCCAATCGTCGTACTTTTAAAATTTATTGAAGCTCTAGCTGTGATTATTATCAGTAATTTTTCGGAACATCGAGCATGATTACACTGACGCCAGTGTCAAACTTTCAGCCTTACAGAAAGATGGCACTGAATGTCAGATGTACGTACTAGTTTTTGCGTTGAAAACGTCGACCGCAACCTCTATATTAAATCATATAATTTTTTTTATTACATCTTTGTTCACATCATCATTTAATTATCATAATTTTTGTGTCCAAGATTAACTGGCCAATATAATCTGGACACGAATATAAATATTGCAATTATGACGTAATTTTAATAAAGTAAAAAATTTTTCANCTTATTTCTGTTTTCATACTATATTTTACTACCTGCTTTATAATTAAGAAACATTTTATTACTTTTTTTTATTTTTTAAAATAATATAATATTCTTACTTGTACATGATTTATTTTTCAAGACTACATCATCAAAGGCAACAAATTCTTGAGGTCCTTTTCCTTTGATCATTTCAAATACAATTTGAAAATTATTTTCAGAAGATGAAGTAGAAAATGATATTTCAGTAGTATTCCAGTTTACATCTGATTCACTTATTTCACTTTTTGACCAAATTATTTCATCTTTAGGAGTAATTTGATCTGAGAGCATATTAAAAGTTCTTTTCTTTACATTAAATGAGCCAAAATCTGAAATAATAAATTAAAATTTAGTAGTAATTTGATCTGAGAGCATATTAAAAGTTCTTTTCTTTACATTAAATGAGCCAAAATCTGAATAAATAAATTAAAATTTAGTATAGGATGTTAAGAAACGAACATAAATATCACATTGAATATTTATTACTTTTTAAAACTTAAAACAATCCATTTATTCAAACAGCTCCCTACCAGTGGCTAAGGAATAGAATTATTGAAAGTGTTATACGAAATTTTTGTGTGTAGCATCAACCAGCTAAAACATTTCTCCAGAGCTCATGGGCCAATGCATGAAATCTGGCTGCTTTACACAATTTTAATATTTTCGCCCTGAAAGCTGTCTCGTATTGAAGAATACGGCGCGTCCATTGGGAATATACATACACTTATTGTTTTTTATATATAATGAATAACGCATACTGCGGTTATAATAAAATATTAATTTTAAGCAATTGAAAGTACAGTACTTTATAATATGAAAATAATCGCAACATATGTAGTTTATTTATAATTTGAGAAAAACAATATAAGCGCCGCTTCCACAGCTTCCATAAACGGCACGCCACGGACAGTAATATAGTCGAAATTAAAGTAGGTGTTCTTGGACACTGCCTCACATTTTTACGGCTGTTATTTCTATCGTTTGAGTAATTTTCGGTTTGTCGTGTTTGCAAATAGTAAACAAATACAATAAAAAACTTAAAATGGCAACTATGACTTGTATATTATCAGGACTTATTATACTTTATAAATTTTAGTAAACAAAAANCGGCACGTCCATTGGAAATATACATACACTTATTGTTTTTTATATATAATGAATAACGCATACTGCAGTTATAATAAAATATTAATTTTAAGCAATTGAAAGTACAGTACTTTATAATATGAAAATAATCGCAACATATGTAGTTTATTTATAATTTAAGAAATACAATATAAGCGCCGCTTCCATAGCTTCCATAAACGGCACGCCACGAACATATATAGTCAAAATTAAAGTAGGTGTTCTTGGACACTGCCTCACATATTTACGGCTGTAATTTCTAGCGTTTGAGTAATTTTCGGTTTGTCGTGTTTGCAAACAGTAAGCAAACACAATTAAAAACTTAAAATGGCAACTATGACTTGTATATTATCAGGATTTATTATACTTTATAAATTTTAGTAAACAAAAACATTTTGTAAGTCTGTACAGATGCAATTCAGGATCCTAGGCGACCTTATTATGACGGACATATATGACCTTTCGTTACGCACCAATAGATATCACCCCATATGGATTAAACACTCCCAAATAGTTAAAACACTTTACTAAAGCTTATCTCATCGATTTATCATTATATCAGGTAATCATAGTACAGAAATAAAGTTACATTTTTATCTATTTATAAAAAATAAATTGTAGAATTCTTACCTGTCAACAATACATAATAACAGTGACATTAAGATGGTAAGTTGCAGCAACGCACTGAGGAACCATATTACGTCGATAAACTCCTAAAAATGTTTTATAAAGTAGACGAATTAAAAACTGTTAAAACTACTAATATTTTACTCAATTTGTCTATAAAAAGTATCATACACATCCATACCAGTAATATCCATAAGTGCATTCATAGACTTGAAGAAATAACAAAACTTTTCCTTTTATAAATTTAAATTTTCCCGTCAAAAATATTTCGTATTTAAACGTTTTTCATGTTACTTTTATATTTTTATAAAAAATTAATAATAATCTATGCAATAAAATTAAATAGATTTCAGATGTTACTTAGTTTTCTGCACATTACAGTTGAATGTAATTATTAATAAACCTATAAATAGCCTTTTTAAACCGATTACAAAAGAATTTCTCTGAAATAATCCTTATCTAATAATTAAACTAACCATTGGTCTTGATGGTTCAATAATAATGCTTTCTGTTTGCATAATATCACAATTCGATCTGTTTTCTGTGACGTATGAACAGTGCTTATTTCATTAACGTGCAACAAAGGCGGAAAATGAAATTAGACAACAAAGGAATTGCAGAAGCAAAAGCAACCTGCTCTAGCGATACGCTGGTGTTGATCTGCACTATATTTCATTATCGAAAAATTTTAATAATATTTAATTTATCAAAATTACTTCGTAAAGAATGTTTTTATTTGTAAAGAGAAATTAAATATAATAGCTAACTTTAAATAAAACGAATTGAAATGGAATTTTAGACATTTTTCGCATCACAGACAACCACATTTATAGGCCTACTGAATTTTCCCACTGATAAAAGTTGCAAAATTTATAGCAAGTTCCGTTTCTTTTAACAAACAATTGACGTTACAAATAGTCAAATAAAAAACGTCCTAAACAAAACATCGTTATACAAAAGTTTAAAGTGAAAGAGAGTTCAGGAAACCTTAAAATTACCTTTATATTATATGTTACACATTAAAAACATTTGTACCTTAACGATAAATAGCATATATCTAATACATTGGCTTGTTCAAAACAGCTTGAGTGAATGCAAATTATCACGTAATCGTTCATAATGTCTAAAACTTAAATTAAAGACTAAATTTTAACTTTTATACATTTACCGTAGATCCAACGGTTGTGTAAATATGAATATGGGTGACATATTGCCACCATTCGCTTTCTAAGTGTTTTCCCTGATTAATAACAACATCCCAATGAGGACCTTCTCCAAGAAGAGGCAGAAGAATTGCGGTACCCAAAGCGAAGAATATCGGAAGTGTATATCTGCAAGACGAACAAAATATAACACACGAACCAATGAAGTAAGAGTTAAATATTTTACCTGATAATTCGGTTGACTACACGCATGATATAGTATTTCGCAGAGTTTCGTCCAGTTTCTTGTCTCAGATACATTATCATAAACCCGCTAGCCAAAAATTATTATTCATGATTAATTTTAAACAAAAAAGTATTTTTGCCAAAAATTTATAAATGTTACTATTATTAATATGATAGAGAATGAAAATATTCTTGGAAAATTGTATTTATATGTAACATTTAAATTAAAATAATCTTACCTGTAGAAGAAGAATGATTCTATCACAGTGAGGCCTTGGAGAATAATTTCGAATAAAAAAAGTTCCGCAAGCTTGAAGTTATTGGTATATTTTTCTTTAAAATATAATTATTGTTATTTTTTTAATAATGAATAAATATAAAATATGTTTTGTATGAAATATCAGTTTTATTACTTGGAATATAATATGTATTAACTAGGTGTACTCACGGCTTCACCCGTGCGGATTTTGCAATTTGATAAAAATAACCCTCTCAAAATTTAGTAATTCTGTAGAATTACTGATATTTGTTTGTTTCGAACTATAGCAGGCATTAGAAACACTACGGCAATATTTATTGTTTACTTAATAGTACGGTCTTTACATTTTGCATATGATATAATTTGCATTTTTTTTATGTATATAAATATTTATATACATAAGAAATGTACAAAAAATATATGTATATTTTTTGTATGTAAGTACAGCTAAGTACTCAAAAATACAAAACATATGAAAAAGAAACGATCACGAAACCAGAATAAATAAATCAAATTTCAGAAATGAACATATGCGAATCACCAATATTGAAACACTTTGCAAGTATTTGCAGATTAATTTCACAGAAGTTTTCGAGGTAGAAATAGCAACTGAGAAAGTAAACGAATGAAGAAAAGTCTTGACAAAATTCATTGCATTGATTGCACGTATGATAAGAAGGATTTAACCGTTAACTTACGGCGTAACATGAAATTCAACCGATTGTTCAGTATTAAAGTAAACGATTTCCACAATTTAATAGAATGATTTCGCCTNCTTATTAAAAAGAAACGATCACGAAACCGGAATAAATAAATCAAATTTCAAAAATGAACATATGCGTATCACCAATATTGAAACACATCGCAAGTATTTGCAGATTAATTTCACAGAAGTTTTCGAGGTAGAAATAGCAACTGAGAAAGTAAACGAATGAAGAAAAGTCGTGACAAAATTCATTGCATTGATTGCACATATGATAAGAAGGATTTAACCGTTAACTTACGGCGTAACATTAAATTCAGCCCATTGTTCAGTATTAAAGAAAACGATTTCCACAATTTAATAGAATGATTTCGCCTTATTACGGAGAGATTAGTATGTCGCTCCAGCGAACAATTATTCAATTTATTATTGCGAAATGTGTAAGTTTCGTGTGACAGAAGATTCGAGATGTTCTGTGAATATTTTTAGTTGCCAAGTAAAATAAAAGGAGGAGATACAAAACGAAGAAAAATGAATACATTAAGACTAAGGATGCACCGATTAATCGGTAAGTAATCTGTAATCGGACATATCGGCCATTTTCCGGATTAATCGGTTTTAATAATCGGCCAATGTTGCATTTTAACATTTTTGTTAGCATGTCACGTATAACGCTAGTAATAAAAAATTATATATTTCTGTTATATACTTATTATTTATTACATGACAATCTAAATATTAAAAAAAATTTAAGTTATGATAAGTATTGATAAAATAAATAATTTAAGGTATAATGTAACCTATTCAAAACTATCTGTTTTATTTAAACTTTAAATAAAAACTTTAAAACCCTTAAACTGTAATACAAAAACATGAAAATTTCACCATTTTTAGGGCTCTTAAATGTTACCTCCAACTCTGAAAATTCTTTCACTTTCAACGGCAGATGCTGGGGAACTTTAATATTTATTTATTCTTATTTATTCTTTCATTCACCAGAAGTTAATTCATCAAATAAGTTAGAAAAACTCAGAGATTATCCTCCATGTTAATCTTCTCCAGAAGTAGAAGCTTCAGAATTTAATTCTTCTTGAGATTTTGAATTATCAACATCATGTAAGCTATGGATTCTCCATCTTTCTATTTTGTCTGCCATTTTTTTTAAAATTTAATTTTGTATCTTGGATCTAATAAGGACGACAACCATTCTTGTCTTTGGATATGAGTTTCTGTTGTTACTGATGAACATCCAGCTTCTTTAGTTTTGGAAATTTTTCTCTTCATTTTTTAAAGCATAAATTAGCATAAATTGCACTTGGAAAACTTCTCGTTTTCATGTTTCTTAAAAAATTTCCAAGCAATAGAATTAATTAATTGATAATTAATATCCAAATCCAAGCCATGAAAGGTTTAAATTTGGTTATTAATTAAAATTAAAAAGTTTATCAAAATAATAATTTATCATTTTAATTTAATACATGAATCTGAAAAAGAAAAAAAAATACCTTCATGTTAAAAATTATTTTTATAACAAGTTGTTGTAAAATTATTTTTATCGAATGAAATTTTATGTTTTTATTAAGAATGTGTAATTTAATGCGATAATAAAATCATAATATAATTANGGAATTGAACGAAAATGAAAATTTGCTTGATAATTCAACTACGCTTGTTGGAGAACAATAAAAACACTACACTCAACAAGCCACCAATAAAACTCAACTGCCTAACTTATAACCAAAGTCTCCTTTTAATTTGTTTTTAAAAAAAAGCGCTTGACAAACTTCCCCCGTATGCCGAAGTTGCCCCGGTCTCCCCTAATTTCTAATTAATATCCAAATCCAAGCCATGAAGGGTTTGGATTTGGTTATTAATTAAAATTATAAAGTTTATCAAAATAATAATTTATCATTTTAATTTAATACATGAATCTGAAAAAGAAAAAAAAATACCTTCATGTTAAAAATTATTTTTATAACAAGTTGTTGTAAAATTATTTTTATCGAATGAAATTTTATGTTTTTATTAAGAATGTGTAATTTAATGCGATAATAAAATCATAATATAATTAACTATTAACACAATAAATTATTAACACTAATCGGTAATCAGTCATTTTGCTCATCGGTGCATCCTTAATTGAGACTATAATATAGCGCTTTTTGCCCTTATCATCTTTCGATTCCGATCAAACTAGATTAATTATACAAGAAGTTTTACTAATATTAAAATTCCCTTTTTAATGGATAAAAATAAAGATTTAATTATGTTTATCACCGTTTGTTAGAAATAAGTAAAAGTGCTTTTTATAAATATTTTTTCGACAATTGGAAGAGTCAAAACTATAAGCATATAATATACAAAACAAAATTTTAATTTGCAGATGCGTGAAGATTGCCAACGTCACCAGGTAAAGCTTGGAAAAGGTCGATCCAAGAAAAATATATAACAGAGTGTGTGTTACGAAAGGGCAATAGCCTATATTCTAAACTTAGCATCTCTGTACATTACTGTATACATTACATAAAACAGTAATAAATGCGCACACCCACCGACATAATTGGTATTACGAAGGCCCAAATTCGACCATCGCATTTGTTCCTTATATCGAATACTGGGAGGATGTAAGTCTCGTAGCCATTTTGGTTTTAACTGGAATTGTGGAATATAAGGCCGTAGAAGGCTCGTACAACTCGAAATTATCTCTGTCCTTTCTAAGTGAGTATTGTTATGATAAGGAGAACGTATTTCCGAGATTATTTTTAATAACGGATAACGTAAAATTTCATCATTCTGACATTGTTTCGCGATACTTGACGGAGGAGTCCACAAATTACAAATTCTTAATGCCGTATGTATCGCAGCTTATTTCTTTAATTAAAGGAATAATTCACTGCATTTAAAAACAAAGCTTACAATGTCATAGGTTACAAATAACCTACTAAAACTACAACTGACGAGTTGCCGCGTATAATTTATACAACGATGTCGAACATTGAATTCTATTGTTCTCACTTCTTTGTCGAGATAATTCACCAGAGAGCATATAATGCATTAGCGTTAGTATAACTTCACCGAACACTAATTGCTAATACAGTAGAGCTTCGAAAACTCGGCACTCGATAACCCGGCACGCCGGATAACTCGGCCACACCCTGGCATGACAAAAAAATCCTTAGTTAATTAATTTTCATGATAAAGACTGCTTTATGCCTCATAAAGTATTTTTCTGAGGTCTGTCTTATCAGGTAAATTACTGTACACAGTGTATTCATTAATTTTCATTTTCATGTAGTAAAGGCTCTATGCCTTCATAAAGGANTTTATGCCTCATAAAGTATTTTTCTGAGGTCTGTCTTATCAGGTAAATTACTGTACACAGTGTATTCATTAATTTTCATTTTCATGTAGTAAAGGCTCTATGCCTTCATAAAAAACGTACTTTTCCTTTCTTTAAGGGTATTTGGGCAGTTTATTCTCTGTTGTATTCTCAAGTAAACAATACATATAAGTACAGTACAGTATTTTCTGAGGAAACACTCACACTTATTTTTTTTAACCCCATTCCCGATAACCCGGCATTTTCACAAACACGGCCACCCTTCGGTCCACATTAGGCCGAGTTTTCGAGGCTCTACTGTATTTTATTTCTGACAAATTAAAAAAAATCCGTTTATGTAACGTACGACTGCCTTTATATAAGCGAAACACTAAATTTCCGAACTGAGAATAATAAAAAACTATACACAGTAGTTTGATGTAGACTTGTCTGTTACATAAATTTACATAAACGACAAGATAAAAAAATGGAATAATTGTTTCGACAAGACCATACTAATCTGTCATTCCGTTAAACTGTAGAAATGGTGTTTTATATTCTGTACAACAAAGTTGTATTTCCTGCTACGACATACGTTAGAGCAGTAATTATTAACTTTTTTATACACGAAGCCAATCACATATTTCATAATTTTTTGTGACCGCAATGTTTTTAATATTAATTCATATTCGTTAAATTATCTATAATAAAGTAATACAAAAATCAATTTATTTTTTAATATAATAAGTGGAAAACATAACTTTATTATTTCATTATCTATTTTCTTCACTATATTTTCTGTTTGATGGTGCTGGTCCGCGATTACTTACATTAAAAATTTTTCTAATGCGTTTTTCTGTGTTTTGCTCAATTTTATGGGTTAATTATAAATAAAAAAAACTAGGCACACAATATAAGAAAGAAATTCACTATTATTCGATCCAAAGTCGATACTAAAACACTCACAACTTGTGGTAAAGATTTTGCATATCTTTTGCAAAAACATTTAAATTTTTAAAGCCTACTATTGTTCCTAATTATTTTTAAAATTCCAAGCATTAAAAATTTCTTATAATTACTTTGGAATGAAAGAAGTAAATACTGCGAAGTAAGTATATTTGCATTTATTTCGTCGGTACTAACAAAGTCGTAAGAAATAACAAATAAAGTTTTCGTACTGTATTTAGTTTTTTTTATTTATCTTTCTTATCTCACTTTTCAATACGATATTCGGTTATGCGTCAATTTTCTTTTTATTACATTCAGAAGAAACTTTTGAATAACTTAACAGCCCCCTGTTAAGAAACACTTTTGAAACTTGATAAAAAATTCTCTTTAGTAATTGTTTTGCATCTTAATTTATGACGCGCAGCAAATTGTCAATGAATTAATGTGTGAGATAAAGATTTAAAAAAAAAAAAATATATATATATAACAGTTAACTGATAAAAATATATATAATATATGTAAAACTTTAATTTCAAAATTATCCGTATATAATTCTTAATAAATTAACAAAAAATTTTCTTATAATTTTTATAAAATGAATAAGGTCGCAACTTTTCATCTGTCGAAATAAATATAAATAATTATCATCGCATGTTCGTAACACAATAAAAAACAGGATTAAACTAGAAATTTGTCATTACATAACACGATACACTACTTTTTAAAAACGTAGTTGAAAATATAATTACATTTTCCATATTAATTATGATAATGAATTAATTGAACAACAATTAAAATTGTGTTACGGTGGAAGACCTTTGAATACGTTGTGGCATAAATATTTAGAAATATTAAATCATATATCTTACAGTAAAGGAAAAATACCTCCTATTGTAGTGAAAAATAATCCTGCCCCGCATATATGTCCCAACACCACAATATTTATTAGAAGAAATTTTACACCGCACATCGACTTTGTACTTTCATCAAAATTCGTCGAATATAATTTATGTAGAGATTTGAAAGGAGAAGCAACGAGAATATACTCAAAAAATCTACCTAAAATAACAAACATTAATAAATTCATATTTAGGTACAGTTAACTGATAAAAATATATTTATTTTAGAATTATTGTTACAGGTGAACCTCGAAAACTCTGCTCTCGATAACCCGGCACTCCGGATAACTCGGCCACACCCTGGCAGGGCAAAAAAATCCTTAGTAAATTAATTTTTATTATAGACAGCTTTATGCCTCATAAATTATTTTTCTGAGGTCTGTCATATCAGGTAAATTACTGTACAGCGTATTCATTAATTTTCATTTTCATGTAGTAAAGGCTCTATGCCTTCATAAAGGACATATTTTCCTTTGTTTAAGGGTATTTGGGCAGTTTATTCTCTGTTGTATTCTCAAGTAAACAATACATATAAGTACAGTACAGTATTTTCTGAGGAAACACACGTACTTATTTTTTTAACCTTATTCCCGATATCCCGGCATTTTCACAAACTCGGCCACTCTTCGGTCCACATTAGGCAGAGTTTTCGAGGTTCTACTGTATTATGAACTATTCAGGAATATATTTGAAAATAAAAGCATTCAAGATCATTTTTCTTAATGTTAGAATAATAATAGATACTTTTAACATATTTAATTAAGAATGAGAATGTATGTTTTTATAATCTTAAAGACTTACCTTTACTCGCCTTCAAAGGAATAATATGAAGTCTCATTAATATTTCTATTAACGTTGCCAATCCTATCCATGCAATAAACATGCTGAGAACAATTCTAAATTAAGGCAATTAATATTTTTATATCAATTTACTGTAATATACTTTATATCATTTAACAATCAATTAAGTAACTATTATTGTAATTATATATGTTTGAATGTAAGAATATAAATATGATTTATGGGTTAATAATAACTTAAGAGCTATATTAAAATTGCATTATTTATAAAT
The DNA here is from genome assembly GCF_000671375.1 of Centruroides sculpturatus. Taxonomy (NCBI): domain Eukaryota; kingdom Metazoa; phylum Arthropoda; class Arachnida; order Scorpiones; family Buthidae; genus Centruroides; species Centruroides sculpturatus. The sequence goes on along the minus strand of NW_019386707.1, from coordinate 27,818 downwards.
GTCATGAGTACTTGCTTAATGAAGACTTTTTACTTGTAAAGCTTTAGACTTTAATTTAGTTTATAGGCGAAGGGTTGTAGTGAGACTTAGCCCATGTAATAAAATAAGGAAAGAAGGAGAGGAGGGTGTGTAGCGGAAGAGGAGAGGAAGGGGGTGAAAAGTGAAAGTCGAAATCTTGGAAGGATGAGGAAAGGTAGAATCTCATAATTGACTTGCATCGCAATGATCAAAAATAATCCTGACTCAAATATACAGCACAAAGTGCCATTTTGGCTGATGGACAGTTATACATACTGAAATCGCATTGTTGATCCATATAACCAGACACTATACACGGACACTTATGAGGTGCTCTGCTGTCAATGTTGGAATCAACTCTTGACATGCCCAGCAGGGATCTACCTAATAGACCTCAACAGACCACAGCGCTGCAACTCCTCAGTACATAACCACCAGCATTATTTTTGTTTCTATTAACTTTTTTTTGCCCTCGTAATACTATGTAAACCATTATAATTGTCGATTATCTACTTCATTTTATTTTAATTTTCTTTGCTCAACATAAACAGTATATTTGTATATGTATACTTATGTCAATAATTGTAAAATACGACTAACTCTCCGACTATTGTATTGTTATTACTACATTTATATATTTTTTATAAATAATTGTAAGCAGATTATGCTACTGCGGAATCTGCAATGTAACCTATGTTACGAAATAAAAAGATTTGTCTGTGTTGATGCATATAAGTCGGCCATATTGTATGGTCAAGCATTACCGCGAGAACTATGGTGCTCCGATTTGAATTTAGATTTTAACTATTCTACGTTACATCGGTAAGTGATTTCTACAGCGTGTACTCCGTAATCCGTGCACTGTCGAACGCCGTTTGCTTTTTTTAAATCAGCCAATTTTTTCGGGTTTTACGGCTGTTTTTTGGCCGAGGCCACGTGGCCGTTTTTCGGACTACTTTTTCTCGCTAACGGCGAGTCGTAGGTTCTTCGTGAAGGTACCATCGTACTTGTCATTCTTTCCCGTTTCGCTTGACATGGGATTTTACCGATTAATTTCTCTTTTGCCGCGGCCGTTTATAGCCATTTTTCGGCCGGCCTTCTGACTTCTCTTTTAGGCCATCGTCGCTTTTAACTCAGGTGATCGAGAGAAGGCCCATCTTTACGAGCTCGGTAAAAAAATTCATTCATACGGATCATTATTTCTCGAGTTATAGTGTATATTAGGAACAAAGAATGATAGGTCATTGACCTCGCCACGTGGCCCGCCACATTTAAATACTGTATACAGTCGACCCCCTATAAGATCATAGATAAGTTCCATTTTTTAGGAATCCGATTTCTTACGAGTCGTTTCAATCACAGCCCGACACGTGTAAAGTTTACGGACTACGGCTGATTGAAAGGTTTTCTTCCATAAAATTAATCGATTCTAGTCTAATCCAACTCAAAATTTCCAAAATACGTATATATTTTTTGGAAATAATCCGTATAAACTACGCTATAAACAAAAAATTGTATGATTACTTACCGAGTATGCACCATTCGACAACCCCATTGTTAAAGCTTGTTTTCGTCGCGAAGCAGCACACCAAACCACGGCCGATTTCTGATAACTTATTTTTCTGCGAAAACTTCGTTGAACTTTGGAGACATCATTAATATAAATAATTTTAATCGCCGTTGAATAAGAAATGTTTCTTTCACAAGAAATGTATAAAATTACAGTACTGTATTAGACTTACGGTACCTAATTTACATACTGTACAGACGATAGTTAGCGTAAAAATCTCCGTAGCGTGGCGCCACGCTAGACGGCGGAAATTATATATTTAATTATAACAAAGTTACAATAAGTTAATATATAATTATATATACAGTACCTAATTTATATATAATTTATATAATACTGTCCAGACGATAGAAATTTCTCCGTAGCGTGGCGCTACGGACAGCGGGAAATTAGTTAGGCTGCCCGATGACGTTTTACGTAATTATAGGAGTTTTTTACCTTTTTTTTACGGATACCGTCACAATTTTTTGCAGTTTTATAGGAATCGTAATTATTGGGACCGTAATTATAGGGGGTCGACTGTACTTCCTTTTATAATGTACTCTACATCTAACCTTTTCTTTCTTTTCTCAATGTTTATCCACATATTATGTTAACTTAATTCTATGCGTGTATATATTTTAAAATTTACTGTTTTACCCTTCTACTCTGCTACTGCTTTCATCTTTACTTTATTCTGCATGTGTTCTTAATTATATAGATATATTGATCACCTGTAATATGTTTTGTAAAATATCTTCCTCTTATTATGTATTGTATATTTAATATGGTGGTTAAAAATAAAAAAAATCTTAAGAAAATGATGTGTTTATTTAACTTAATTATATATGTGTTTATACACTTAATTATTATTTAATTATCATTTTACTTAGTAATTTATTAGTTCATGTTTTAATTAAACAAAACACTAAATTTGATTAAAACATTTAAATCACTAGAATAGAGAAATGATACTAAAACAAACCACACAATCAATATTGATGACAAAAAAGTGGTTATTATAAATACCGTTCCCTTCGTACATTATATCGAAAGTTTCTATGCTGTACCTTATTGTCACAGGAAGAGTTGACATGCTTGTCCGTTATTAAACACGTCATCAGGAACTTTCTCTACATTCTTATCAACTTAACTTTTTTCATGAAGAAATTTTTTCTTTATTAAATGAATCAGTGTAAACGTTGTAAAATAAATAAACACTTCGAAGAATATAAAAAAATAATAATTCTAAAGATAGATATTTTTTATGNTCATCTTTACTTTATTCTGCATGTGTTCTTAATTATATAGATATATTGATCACCTGTAATATGTTTTGTAAAATATCTTCCTCTTATTATGTATTGTATATTTAATATGGTGGTTAAAAATAAAAAAAATCTTAAGAAAATGATGTGTTTATTTAACTTAATTATATATGTGTTTATACACTTAATTATTATTTAATTATCATTTTACTTAGTAATTTATTAGTTCATGTTTTAATTAAACAAAACACTAAATTTGATTAAAACATTTAAATCACTAGAATAGAGAAATGATACTAAAACAAACCACACAATCAATATTGATGACAAAAAAGTGGTTATTATAAATACCGTTCCCTTCGTATATTATATTGAAAGTTTCTATGCTGTACCTTATTGTCACAGGAAGAGTTGACATGCTTGTCCGTTATTAAACACGTCATCAGGAACTTTCTCTACATTCTTATCAACTTAACTTTTTTCATGAAGAAATTTTTTCCTTATTAAATGAATCAGTGTAAACGTCGTAAAATAAATAAACACTTCATGTCAACATTCAAATAAAATAAATTAATTAACACTTCAGTGTTGCAAGGTTACAAATTGCGATTTTTTAGATTTTAAACATACAGTAGACCCCCCCTTATAACGCTTAGATACGTTCCACGCTAACCGAAAATTACTTTGTAGAATGATTAAATACATGAGCCAATCGCAGCCCGATAGGTGGAAACNGATAAAAATATATTTATTTTAAAATTATTTTTATGAACAGTTTATAATATATTCGAAAACTAGAGCATTCAAGATCATTTTCCTTAACTTTAGAATAATAATAGATACATTTTCATTCTTTAATATGTTAAAAGTTTGTTTTAATAATCTTACCCCCGTATTTACCAACGCGAATTAAACAGAGAGTTGACGAACTCTAGTTTAGATGTTTAACGCTACTCTAGAGTTAATGCTTTAAAACAATCCAGCGTTCGAGATTAAACAAGTTTTCTTTCGTTAGCGGAATCTTGATTGGTTGAAAGCAAACACGTATAGAAAATGGCGGAAAGCGAAATGGAAAATAGTACATGCCGAACTGAAATGTTTCCATGGCATAAAAACGTAGAACCAACAACAGTTGTTTTATCGGCGACATTGCATAATTTTTCGATGATGTAGAAACTAAATTCTGACCAATTCGTTCTAGTATGTTTCTTACACTCTCTTTTGGCAAACGATATCGACATAGAAAGTCGTAATCGTCCAAGGTCATTTCTTTTTGGAGAAATAATCCGCCCACTTCTTCGTTCCATACGATCTATATAATCTACATATTTCAGATTTTCTAGCATCTCGGCTTCGTCCTAGTCGAATTTCGCCATTTTTCTTTGAAATAGATCGCTTCGCGCAAACATAAAACCTAGAGTTATAGTCTACTCGTCGATTTTCTAGAGTTAGAGTTATTGTGTTTGACTCGTGATTCGGAGTTGGTGAATACTAATTTACCAATAACTCGAGAGTTAACCCTAACTCTAACTCGCATTGGTGAATACGGGGGTTAAAGACTTACCTTTACTGGCTTTCAAAGGAATAATATGAAGTCTCATTAATATTTCTGTTAACGTTGCTAATCCTACCCATGCAATAAACATGCCGAGAACAATTCTAAATAAAGGCAATTAATATTTTTATATTAATTTACTGTAATATATTTTATATCATTTAACAATCAATTAAGTAACTATTATTGTAATTATATCTGTTTGAATGTAAGAATATAAATATGATTTATGGGTACATAATAACTTGTGAGCTATATTAAAATTGCATTATTTATAAATGTCATAAATACTTGCTTAATGAAGACTTTTAACTTGTAAAGCTTTAGACTTTAGTTTAGTTTATAGGTGAAGGGTTGTAGTGAGACTTAGCCCATGTAATAAAATAAAAAAAAACAAGGAGAGGAGGAAGTGTAGTGGAAGAAAAGAGGAAGGGAGTAAAAAATGATAGTTCAAATCTTGGAAGGATGAGGAAAGGCAGGATCTCATAATTGACTTGCATCGCAATGATCAAAAATAATCCTGACATAAATATACAGTAGAAAGTGCCATTTTGGCTGATGGACAGTTATATATTCAGAGATCACATTGTTGATTCATATAGAACAATACATCANTTAAGTTTATTTTTCTTATGTTAGTTATTAAGTTCTAAATACTCTGTCTGCAATATTTTCTACATATGATAACTCTGTATACATTGCTATTCTTTAATAATATTTCATTGTTATTCTGTATTAATGTTATTAATGTATTGATTATTCTCTCTGTAATATTTTGTATTTAACTGACAGTTTTGTATACACTGTTAATATGTACTATTGTAAATGTATATAATTTTTCTCAGCTGTGCTCTTGCGGTGCTGAGTATGTGCCTCGAGCACCTAATAAAAACGATTGATTGATTGATTGATTGTTGATCCATATAGAACAATACATCACAATAGAATTTAAGAGCAGGGTGCCTTGAGGCTTAGTGGCTTGTAATGACGTTGTTTACCAAGTAGTTCGTCGTTGGCGGGTTCTTTCTTGGTGAGAGTAGACCACAATGAAGTTTACAATGTTTGTAGTTCACACAATTGGCGACCAACTTGGTGCACCAATTGCATTAACAAATAGTTATAAACAACGCTTTTTGCTCACGCCTATAAATTAGACAGAATTAATTAACCTAATAAATAGAGTATAAGAATTTTCAGGGCTTAACACCGATGCCAACAGAAATGAGGACCAGAACTTTTATAAAAAACGTTGGTCTTTAATTTAATAATCACATTTCAAATTTAAGTAAGTACTGTATGCATTTTCGGTACAAGGACCCCTCATCAGCTTACAAACACATGGTAACAACATAACAATTACACCAATAATCAGCCAATACAACGGAACAACCAACGTATGCAGTGCACTGCATTTACAATTTCCCAATGTAACTCATACATTAAAAACTAAAATATCAAGTATAAATTTGAGTACAAGGACAATGTGGTATCACATATTATCTGGAACCAGTAAAGTCTTAGTTTCTCCTACATTTTTTTTCAAATTCTGGTAGATGGTTACACTATTAAATTATTCGTTTTTATTACTAAATATATTTCCATAGTTTTAATTAATTTAAAATAATTCTTACAATTTTTTAAATAATTGAAGTGACCACGCGTATTTTAAATTAACATTTAAATACTTAAGTAAAACAGATTATTTTACAATTGTTTATTTACTTTTTTAAATTTGTTGTGTATATGTAAAGATTATGTAAACATTTATAAACAAATAGGACGGCCGGATGGCCGAGCGGCCAAGGTGGCAACTTACTGCTCTGGGGGACCCGGGCTCGGAACCGGACGCGTGAAAGAAACCCCAGGAAATTTTCGGGGATGTTCCGTTCGGATATGCCTTGCCCTGTCCCTCACCACCTGGTCGCCTCATTGTGGGCCTGGCCGAACCCATAATGGGCCTGCTATAAAAGGCCCTCTTAGCGCCGACAGGGCAGAAGGAGTGGGCAGGGTGCCCCAATTGTATTGTTTGCATTTTTCAAGAGCTATTATCAAACGTCTTTTAGGCCTTATTTGCCTTACGTTTCGTGTTCTCATTTTTGCGCTATAACAAAACCAAGGGGAAGCGGTAGCTGTACCTCCCATTGGTCCTGCCTGTTAGTAACCCCTGTGGGGTGAAGCCAAACAGCTACTGCGTTCTGTTTAAAACGATAAAAGTCCTGTTCAGGACTATGGCCAAAAGGCCCCACATGGCAGAATCCGACGACAAGGTTTTGTCCCAGAAAATGGAAGTTACTCTACTGAGCGACAATATAAGTATCGTGGAAGGTATCCGTGATGAGATTGAAGAATACATGCTAGAGAATAGCAACTGCTGGCTGGGCACGAAAGAGCACGTGGCCTTTATCAGCGAGAAGATCAACAAGATAATTGATCTGCTAAGAGACTGTGAAAGAATGCCATTGCAAACCATGATGGATATTATCAACGATAAGCTAGATAAAGTGCTTAATCAACCAAGTGCACCTGTGCCAAGCTATGCACAGATAACAGCCTAAAAGCCACGACCACAAAAAGAAATCTTACTGGTACAACCGATTGCTGAAGATGGAAACGCTGAAGAAACGAAAGAACAGCTTAAGAAAAGTATAAACCTGCGAGAAATTGGAGTGGGTATCCAGGTGGTGAGAAAGCTTAGAAGAGGTGGAGTTGCGATAGAGGTAGCAACAACAGAAGAGAAACAAAAGCTACAACGAGCAATAGAAGATAAGACTGATCTGTGGACGCGTGAGCCGGTCAGAAGAAAGCCAAGAATAGTGATATATGGGATTGCTGCCGAAACCCCAAGGGATGAAGTTTTGGAGCGCTTGTACGAGCAAAACGAAGTTATCAATAGTAATCTAGAAATAAATGAATACAAAAGTGAAGTGGATCTAAAGTTTAAATATTGTAACAGGGAAAGAAAGACAGTGAACTGGGTTGCTGAAGTCAGCCCACGGGTACGAAGATTGCTACTGCCCAAGAAAAAAGTAAATGTAGGATGGACTAGATGCGGAATTGATGAATATATAAATGTGATGCAATGTTTCAAATGTTGCAAAATTGGCCATATGGCCAAGGATTGTACTGAAAGAGGGCTCGTCTGCAGTCATTGTGGACAGGGCCGTAGATATAAAGAATGTCCAAAGAAAGGACAACCAGAATGTTGCAATTGCAAGAGAGAATAGTTGAAAGAGGTAAAGCATAATGCATGTGACAAGAAGTGCCCCTCATACAGAAAATAAGAAAGCTAATTATTGCCAAGACAGACTATGGGGTGAACTAAACAGCAAGAAAGTACTAATAAGCTTAGAATCGTACAAATAAATGCTGAAAAATCTATAGGTGCCACTTCAGCCTTATGCAAAACAATGGAAGATATCGATATTGCATTAGTACAAGAACCATACTGTAGAAGAGGAGTCCCGAGTTGCCTAAGAGAATCTTACAGAACATTATACTCGTCTGAAGAAAATCCTAGAACTATGATTATAATTAACAACCAGCATATTCCAGTGCTTTTTTACACCAACTGGAGTGATAAGTACATGACTAGTGTGGAAGTGTATAATGGAAATACCAACATAGTAATGGTGAGTGTCTACTGCCCAATAACGGACGCGTTAAGTCCTCTCTTAAATAAACTACATGAATTGATTAACACCAACAAAAACAGTCACATTATCATTGCAGGAGACTTGAATGCTCACTCTGAACTGTGGGGTGACCCCAAAAATTATAAGAAGGCAGAAGATTTATTGGAGTTTGTCAACACAAATGACTTATATATCCTGAACGATCCGGAATCACTGCCCACATTTGACGCCCCAATAGGGCGGAGCTGGATTGATGTGACACTTAGTAATGGAAGAGCACTAACTCTAATTAAAGACTGGAACGTAGCACCAATTAGTAGCCTAAGCGATCATAGCTACATTTTCTTTGAGCTAAAACAAGATGATCAGATTGATGAAATAGAAACAAATTAATATGCAACTACCCGTGCCAATTGGCCACTCTTTGACAGTAAAATGGCAAATGTAATGGAATTACAAGACTTTAATAAAATTAAGAACAGTGAGGATGCAGAGAGACTGATTAGTGATTTTCATAACTCTATCATTAGCGTCTGTAATGAAACAATTCCGAGGAAAAAGAGAGGAAGGAAAAATGTCTCATGGTGGACGAGGGAATTGGGCGAACTGCGAAGAGAGAATAATCGGTTACGCCGAAGATATCAGAGGACTAGAGTAGAGGAAGAAAGAAGGCAGAGAATATGAGAATACTTAGAGCAATGTAGGATGTATAAAGGACGCATAAAGGATAGTAAATTGAAATCTTGAAGAGAATTTTGCTCACAGAGCTCGACTAAGCCTTGGAGCTACTTGTATAAAGCTTGTGCAGGGAAGCTAAAAATGCCTCAATACCTTACAGCGATTTCTGATAATGAAAACGGCCATACAGAGGGTATTAATAACACAGTTAACACACTAATGAACACGTTTTTCCCAAGTGACGATCCGGAGACTCCCAAAACCAACGGGAGATAAGGAACGGAATAAATTTACCCTATCAAGGGTCGATAGACCCGGAGTTCACAATGCGGGAGGTGGACACTGCAGTCCGCCGACTACAACCAGAAAGAGGGCCTGGTAAAGATGGCCTTGTGGCCAAAATAATACATAGAATATGGAACCTGAACCCAAAGTATGTGCGAGAGATCTATAACTTGTGTCTCAAGTACGGAATTTTTCCGCAAATTTGGAAAGAAGGAAAATTAATAATAATCCCAAAAGGAAATAATATTGACAAAAGCTTGGCCAAGAGTTATAGGCCGCTGAGCCTTCTACCAACCCTAGGAAAGGTATTGGATTACCTAATAAGTCAAAGAGTAATATACCATCTTCAAGAAAATGAATATCTGAGCCCGAAGCAGTTTGGGTTTCTGCCGAATAGGTCTACTGAAGACATAATAGTAAAGGTCATTGAAGTCATAAATAACACACTGAATAAGAACAAATATTGCTGTGCAATAAGTCTGGACATTTAGGGGGCATTCGACCACGCATGGTGACCCCTGATTCTCAGTACGCTTAGAAAAGCAAGATGCCCTAGTAACATCTATAAGGTAGTAGAAAATTACCTTCACGACAAAAAATTACTTATAGTACACCACAAAGTCTCTCAATAGAGGTTGCCCACAAGGGTCAAATTCAGGACCTTTGTTTTGGAACATAGTATATGATAACTTTTTGAAAGTAGAAAAAGGGGATAACGTTTAAGAATTTGCATACGCAGATGATATGTTACTTGTTTTTGGAGCAAACTCAAGACGACAAATAGAAGAAAAAGCTAACCATGTGCATGGACTAGTATCTGACAAGGGGAAGGAGCTAAAACTCTATTTTAACCCCAGGAAAACGAAAGCTATAGTGTTTACTAAGGGAGCAACACATGACTTATATAAGCGGGTACCAACAATCAAAATGGCTGGTGAAGGAATCAAGGTTGAAAAAAAAATCACCTACTTAGGTGTTGTCCTAGATCATCGCCTGACATTGGTTCCCTCACGCTACGGCAGTAAGAACGGCATGTACCAACATATTCAATGCACTGGCCAGAGTAGCACGCAGTAACTGGGGCCTCAACACAGAGGCTCTACATATTATATACAAAGGGGTATTTATCCCGAAGGTCACTTATGCTGCGAGTGCTTGGTTCACAGCAGCGGAGAAAAACACAATTAAACGAAAACTTCTAAGTGCACAATGTATAGCACTCTTAAGAGTAACAAAAGGATATCGCACGATTTCTACAGATGCGCTACTGGTCATAGCGGGAGAGCCGCCCGTTGATTTAATAATAAAAGAGAATGCAATGAAATACATGAGTAGAAAAGGGCTCTCCATTACTTTAGGGGAAGGCTTTATAATAGTACAGATTTTGAACTAAAACCAAGAGCAAAGGAAATGCCGAAGCCATACGAAAGAAAGGCAATAGAAATTGCTGATGATAATGAGAGAGCAAACACAGATATATTCACAGACGGATCGAAGATTGATGACAGAGTGGGTGCATCCTACGTAGTGATAAATAATGGAAAAGAAATCCACAAGGACTAATACAGACTGGCAGACCATTGCTCGGTCTATCAAGCGGAGTTATATGCCATTGTAATGGCTGTAAGGTGGAGCATCTCCGCTCAAGTAACAGGCTTAGTTATTGTTCACACGGATAGTAGAGCAGCGATACAAACGCTGCAACAGCTCAATGACACTAGTTACATGGCAATGGAAGTTAAAAGGTTAATAAAAGATAACAGAACTAAAATAAAAATAAAATGGGTAAAGACCCATGTTGGAGTTCAGGGCAACGAAAGAGCCAACACTCTGGCAAAAGAGGCCAGTAACCTGACCAACATAGCTTATAAGAAAATACCACTTTCTCACGTTAAAAAATTACTAAGACATCATACAACCGAAGTTTGGCAAGAGAGATGGACTTACAGTGAAAAAGGGAGATATACCTATTGGCTACTCCCTAGTGTAGAGGAAAGAATTAAGGAATTGAGATGGTTACCAGTTGACTATATAAGAACACAACTGTATTCAAATCACTGTAATACGAAAGAATACTTGCAAAGGATTGGAAAAGACCAAGAGAGTTTATGTGAATGTAAAGAAGACATAGAAAGCTTAGAACATCTTCTAACAACATGCGTAAAGCATGAGCTAGAAAGAATGCAATTGCATCTTATTGCAGAACAAACCGGTAACACTGATTGTATGGACTTATATATGCTCATCCGAAATCGAGATTTAGTGCATGATATAAGAAACTTCACGCGAAATATACTGTGTTAAAAGGGCGAGGAACGAGCTGCTCCCGCTCTACTGTGGCAAATAGCCACAATTCTGTAAAGGCAAGATACCTTGTTTTATTGTTCCTTTTATAAACTTTATTGTTACAATTGATGTATTGCTGAAAAAAGAATAAGATAATAAAGAACATGTTTCCCTTGTAATGCTATTAGCGGGACAAGGGTGACTCTTATTCCTGTAAGGAAAAATGATGACCACCTAATGAAAAAAAAAGGAAAAAGGAGTATTAAAAAAAAAACCAAATAGAAGATTGTCGCGCCAAATTTGTCAATATCATCAAATATTTCAGCAAATCAAAGAAAGCCAGAGATATATTAACATTAAATAATACAGTAGAACTCCCTATAATTACGGTTTCTATAATTACGATTCCTATAAAACTGCGAAAAAATTGCGACGGTATCCGTAAAAAACTCCTATAATTATGTAAAACGTCATCGGGCAGCCGAACTACATTCCCGCCGTCTGTAGCGCCACGCTACGGACATTTAGGCGGGTAAGTTGAGTTTAGTTTCGTCTGTACATATAATTATATATAAATTATATATAAATTAGGTACTGTACATATAATTATATATTAATTATATATAAATTAGGTACTGTATATATAATTATATATTAACTTAATTTATTGTAACTTTATTATAATTA